>NC_140993.1:1710577-1907296 GCF_052327205.1 Somniosus microcephalus
GGGAAAGGGAGGGGGGGAGGGGAGGGGGAAAGGGAAGGGGGGGAAAGGGAGGGGGGAGTGGGAGGGGGAAAGGGAGTGGAGGGGGGAAGGGGAGGGGAGGAAAGGGAGGGGAGGGGGAAAAGGGAGGGGAGGGGAGGGGGGGAAAGGGAGGGGGGGAAAGGGAGGGGAGGGGGGAAAGGGGGGGAGGGAAGGAGGGGGGGGAGGAAAGGAGGGGGGAAAAGGGGGGGAGGGAAGGGGGAGGGGGGAAAGGGAGGGAGGGGGGAAAGTGGGGGGAGGGGAGGGGGAGAGGGGGGAAAGGGGGGGAGGGGGGGAAAGGGGGAGGGGGGGAGAGGGGGGGGAGGGGGGAAAGGGGGGGAAAGGGGGGTGAGAGGGGGTGAGAGGAGGGGAGGGGTGGGAGGGGGGAAAGGGGGGAGGGGGGAGAGGGGGGGAGGGGAGGGGGGGAAAGGGGGGGAGAGGGGGGGAAAGGGGGGGTGAGAGGGGGTGAGGGGGAGGGCAGGGGGGTGAAAGGGGGGAAGGGGGGGAAAGGGGGGAGAGCAGTGGAGGGGAGCGGGTGAGTCCCCAAGCCCCGCCCCCCCGGATGTCCCCGAGCCCAGCCCCATGATGTCCCCGAGCCCCGCCCCCCGATGTCCCGGGCCCCGCCCTCCCGAGGCCTACCCTCCCGAGTGCCAATCTCCCAAGGCCCGATCTCCCTCCCCCTTGCCCCTCCCCCCTGATCTCCCGAGGCTCGCTCGCCGCCTCCCCCCAACGATCTCCGGAGGCCCGATCTCCCGAGCCCCGCCCGAGCCGGCTTCAAGAGCAGAGAGAGAGACACTGCCGCACAAACTATCGCGTGAGGCCCGGCCGGACTCAAGTCGCGCGCGCTGACTCCTGCCCCACCCGCCTTTACTAACATGGCGGCGGTGGCGATGCTCGGCTCAGGCCCGCCCCCTCCAGCCTTCACAAAGATGGCGGAGATCGCGAGCCTCTTGTTCAGCGCGACGGGAGGTGCCTAGATCGGGCGTGGCTGGGGCAACAGAGGCCCAGGCTTAGAGGCCTGGAAAAACGATTAAAGGTAGGAAAATTCTAGATGTTACAGGAAAGATTTACAAATTAATTAACTTTTTTAAAAAAACAATTTGTGTTTTTAAAGCAACTTTTTTTTTTGCTGGAAATGTAGATTTGAAAAGAAACATGCAGAAAGAGGGAAAAAGAAATGAAAAGTTTGGAATCAAGATGGCGGCGACTCACCTTGGTTCAGAACGATAAGGCCCGCCCACACACACACCGATTGGTTCGACCGTCAGGTCACCGAAGCGTAGGATTGGTCAATCGTCCCGTCAATCAACTCTAGGAGGGTTCGCCCACAAGCGCCAGAAACCCGCCCCCACCACGCAGCGATTGGTCGACCGTCGGGTTCGCTCGACCGTACGATTGGTCGACCTCGACGTCACTCGATGCTAATGAGCGGATAATGAGTGGAATGTTGAACGTTTTTTGGATACCGCGGGCGCAATTTTTGTCTGGCCGAAACATAAATATGCTTATGACGGTTCTGGAATCGTCAGCTTTCTTTCGATGTAACACACGTGTACGTATGCTCTATAACTTTCGAGTTTATTCAATACAGACAGACAGACAGACGGAATGACAGATGTATCCTTTTATATATATAGATAGATGCTGACACTGTCCGATTAAATTATACTTATCCAAATGTCCTGTTACTGCTTCCTTAATAATGGACTCAAACATTTTACCAACCACAGATGTTAGGCTAAATGGTCTATAGTTTCCAGCCTTTTGTCTACCTCCCTTTTTAAATAAGGGCGTTAGATTAGCAGTTTTCCAATCTGCTAGGACCTTTCCTGAAACCAGGGAGTTTTGGAAAATTACCACCAATGCATCCGCAATCCCCACCGCTACCTCTCTCAAGACCCTAGGATGTAAGCCATCAGGTCCAGGGGATTTATCCACCTTAAGTCCCATTATCTTACCGAGTACCATCTCCTTAGTGATTTTAATCGTGTTTAGCTCCTCCCCCCCTATAGACCCCTGTGTTTGCAGTGTTGGGATATTTTTAGTGTCCTCTACTGTAAAGACTGTTACAAAATATTTGTTCAGCATTTTTGCCTTCTCCATGTTCCCTGTAGTGTATGTACCTTTAAGAGGAACTATGTTTTTGAAGCCCCTGTATACTGTAGTACCAGTAGTGACCACTCGGGTATATAAGCCTGTGTAGTGTCTTGTGTTGTTAGTTTACCTCCAGACTTTGTTCAGTAAACACTTGTTAAATCAACTCCTGCATTCCGTGTCTCCATTAACACACGGATCTAACAGTGGCGACGAGTTAGAAAGGAACTTACCTGCAATTCGGCAGCACCGCAAGGGGATCGATTCCTCAGACGAAGGTCGAAGCCCAAAGCAAGAAAAAAAAAATAACTCGAAGAAACTCGAAAACGAGGGCCAGGCTTGGTCTCCAGTCTGTGGTTTCCCCAGCTAAACGGGCAGGACTGGCAGATTCTCTACGAGACAAATTCATCTGCGGTCTCCTAAGCGAAGGAACACAGAAAGACTACTTTCTGAGAAAGATTTGACACTGGACAAGGCTTTCAGTGTGGCTGTATCATACGAAGCAGCAGCAAGAGGAGCTGCAGAGATACAGCAAAAGCCACAGGACTTCGGCACCCATGAAATGATACGGGGTTTCGAGAGATGTTACTGCTGCGGCAGATCCACCCATGACCAGAAGGAGTGCTGGTTCAAGGACAAAGCATGCAGGCAATGCCGAAAGATGGGACATATTGCACGTGTATGCAGATCTGGAAAGAAATCCGCTGACAGTAAAAAGGTCAATAAGGAAAAGTACAGAAAGGTACAAATGATGACGGACAGTAGCTCCGAAGACCAGAAGAGTGATAGCGACTCCGGAAACAAGAGACTAAGCTGTCTCAAATTACATAATGTAATTGCCAAAGAAGATTACCAGACCATTTGGGTTACCCTCACGATAGCGGGGGTCCCCAGTCAAAATGGAGCTAGATACAGGATCAGCTCTGACCGTCATGAGTCGATGGGATTACGAGCGGCTATTTCCGCATATACCTTTGAAAGACACATCCATTGTCTTGAAGACATATACGGGGCAGAAAGTATACCCCAGAGGGAAAATAAGAGTTCCTGTTGTATACAGCGGCAAGGAAATACAGAAGTTGTATTTATATGTTCTGCAAGATGGTGGTCCACCGTTGTTGGGACGTGAATGGATCAGAAAGAAACGTTTAGACTGGCACTCCATTCAGGCACTGATGGTGAGCAGTAAGAAAAAAAAACGATGATGACGTCATACCTGGACGATTAAAAGAAATCTTGGCTAACGCCAAAGAAGTGTTTCAACAGGAACTAGGAACCCTGAAAGACGCCACTGCCTCAATAAAAGTGGAAGATGCGGCAATTCCCAAGTTTTTTAAGGCAAGGCCGATGCCATACACAATTCGTCCAGCCGTCGAGGCAGAGCTGGAGAATTTGGAAAAAGCAGGCGTGTTATCCAAGGTAGATTGGAGCGAGCGGGCATCACCCATCGTCCCGGTCATGAAGAAAATGTTGAATAATGATAAATCTGAAGAACAGAGAAAAGTTTGCATCTGTGGGGACTTCAAGGTGACTGTATACCCGGTTCTTCACATGGTACAGTATCCTCTTCCGAGGATAGAAGATATTTTCACCTCACTATCCAGAGGGAAACGTTTCACCAAAATTGACTTAGCACAGGCATATCTACAGATGGAGGTTGAGGAGGCCTCTAAAAAGTATCTCACGATAAACACACACAAAGGCCTGTACCAGTACAATCGACTGGTTTTCAGAGTGGCATCAGCTCCGGCTATCTGGCAAAGAGCTATGGAGCAAGTCCTGCAAGGGATTCCGGGGACTCAATGCTACCTAGACGACATCCTTGTAACAGGGGAAAACGACAACGAGCACCTTGCCAACTTGGAGCAGGTGCTCACGAGGCTGAGAGAACGGGCCCTATGAGCAAATCGCCCCAAATGCGAATTTTTCCAGAAACAAATATCATATTGTGGCCATGTCATTAACGAAGAAGGGTTGCATAAGTCGCCTGAAAAAATTGAAGCGGTCGTAAAGGCCCCAGCGCCTGAAAATGTCTCACAATTAAGGTCGTTCCTGGGATTAGTAAATTACTGTCATAAATTTTTACCAAACTTGTCGACGGTATGCACCCGCTTAACGCACTGCTACAAAGGGGAACAGATTGGAAATGGAGCGAAGACTGTAAACGTGCCTTCCATAAATGCAAAGGCTTGATCACATCCAGGGAAGTGTTGGCTCATTACAACCCAATCAGACTGGCATGCGATGCATCCCCTTATGGCGTAGGAGCGGTATTATCGCATAGATTCCCAGATGGCTCGGAGCGGCCGAAAGCTTTTGCGTCACGCTCATTGAACTCAGCTGAGCGTAACTATGCCCAGATTGACAGGGAAGCACTTAGCCTGGTATGGGAAGTGAAGAAATTCAACCATTACCTACACGGACAAAAATTTACCTTGTTGACTGACCGTCAACCCCTCATCTCCATATTCAACCCTAAAAAGGGTGTTCCCATTATGACAGCGCAAAGGCTACAGAGGTGGTCCCTTTTCCTCGGGGCACACCAATATGACATATAATACAAAGGATCAAAACAGCATGGGAATGCTGACGGTTTATCGCGCCTACCGTTACCAACGGTAGAAGAGGCACCTACAGTGGACCCAGTGGAGATGTTCCACTCAACCATAGTGGAATGTCTACCAGTAACAAATTCTGCCATTGAAAAGGAAACGAGGAATGACCCGACTCTCTCATGAGTCTACGATTTAACGGTGAAGGGATGGCCAGCACATGGTGAACCACTGTTGCCAGCATTCTTGCAAAGAAGAGAACAGCTGTCAGTGTACCGAGGAACCTTGATGTGTGGATCCAGAGTGGTGATTCCACCCAAACTCCAGGATAAAGTGCTAAAGGAGCTTCACGAGGGGCATCTGGGTGGAGTGAAAATGAAGAACCTAGCCAGAGCGTTTGTGTGGTGGCCAGGTATCGATGGAGACATCGAAGAAATGACCAAGAGCTGCCTAGGATGCCAGAAGGTCCAAAATGCCCCACCACAAGCCCCTCTACATCCATGAGAGTGGCCCTCATCTCCATGGCAAAGGGTACACATCGACTTTGCTGGTCCATTTATGGACTCAATGTTCTTAATCGCGGTTGATGCACACTCCAAGTGGCTGGAGGTAATAAAGATGTCCTCCACCACCACGGATAAAACCATCACAGTATTAAGGACCATATTTGCCAGGAATAGGCTGCCTGAACAGATCTGTTCTGATAATGGACCGCAATTTGTGTCCGAAGAATTCAGGAAGTTCTTAAAAAACAATGGGTTAAGCACTACACGTCCGCCCCATACCATCCCGCCACCAATGGATTGGCTGAAAGGTTTGTCCAGACCTTCAAGAAGGCCATAAAGGCCATGGGTAATGAAGACATAAAACTTCAGCATAAGGTAGATAACTTCTTGTTTGCATACAGGAATGCAACACATGTGGTTACAAACCCAACTCCCGCCATGATGTTCTTCAATAGAAGCCGAAGATGCCGGCTGGATTTGATCAAGCCAAACATCAGAAGGGACGTGGAGAACCGGCAATTTCAAGGCATGAATGAAAGGCCAACTAGAACCTTCCAAATAGGTCAACAAGTTTTGGCCCGGGACTACCGTACCGAGAAATGGCAGCCTGGAACTATTTGCACACGACTAGGACCGCTGATGTATACCGTGGACATTGGAGAAAGCATAATAAGGCGCCATGCTGACCAGATTATAGAGTCCTCCGAAAAGGGACAACCTACACCACAACTCTATACGCCTAATGATGAAGCAGAGATACCCATAGTATCTACCTCCGATCCGGTGATACTGGAACCAGATGAACCCGACACTGGCATTCAAGCCGAATCGACCTTGCCAAAAGAACCTACTACACCACCAAAACCTACTACACCACGAGGCATTATCCGGACCGAGTCAGGAAGCCTCCAGAGAGACTGACTTATAATTGATTAACTGCAGCAAATGTGTAGATTATTGTTCTTGTAATATGTTAATTAATGATTACTTAAAATATTATGGTGTGGAGATGCCGGAGTTGGACTGGGGTGGACAAATGTAAGAAGTCACACAACACCAAGTTATAGTCCAACAGCTTTATTTGAAATCAAGCTGTTGGACTATAACCTGGTGTTGTGTGACTTCTTACATTTAAAATATTATGTACTGGTTGTCTAAAAGGGGAGGAATTGTGGTGTATGTGCTTTTAAGAGCCACTGTATACTGTAATGCCAGTAATGGCCACTCGGGCTATGTAAGCCTGTATAGTGTCTTGTATCTGTTAGTTCACCTCCAGACTTTGTTCAGTAAACACCTGTGAAACCTACTCCTGCATTCCGTGTCTCCATTAACACACGGAAACAACAGAAGAGGCACCTACAGTGGACCCAGTGGAGATGTTCCACTCAACCATAGTGGAATGTCTACCAGTAACAAATTCTGCCATTGAAAAGGAAACGAGAAATGACCCGACTCTCTCATGAGTCTACGATTTAACGGTGAAGGGATGGCCAGCACATGGCGAACCACTGTTGCCAGCATTCTCGCAAAGAAGAGAACAGCTGTCAGTGTGCCGAGGAACCTTGATGTGTGGATCCAGAGTGGTGATTCCACCCAAACTCCAGGATAAAGTGCTAAAGGAGCTTCACGAGGGGCATCTGGGTGGAGTGAAAATTAAGAACGTAGCCAGAGCGTTTGTGTGGTGGCCAGGTATCGATGGAGACATCGAAGAAATGACCAAGAGCTACCTAGGATGCCAGAAGATCCAAAACGCCCCACCACAAGCCCCTCTACATCCATGGGAGTGGCCCTCATCTCCATGGCAAAGGGTACACATCGACTTTGCTGGTCCATTTATGGACTCAATGTTCTTAATCGCGGTTGATGCACACTCCAAGTGGCCGGAGGTAATAAAGATGTCCTCCACCACCACGGAAAAAACCATCACAGTATTAAGGACCATATTTGCCAGGAATGGGCTGCCTGAACAGATCTGTTCTGATAATGGACCGCAATTTGTGTCCGAAGAATTCAGGAAGTTCTTAAAAAAACAATGGGGTTAAGCACTACACGTCCGCCCCATACCATCCTGCCACCAATGGATTGGCTGAAAGGTTTGTCCAGACCTTCAAGAAGGCCATAAAGGCCATGGGTAATGAAGACATAAATCTACAGCATAAGGTAGATAACTTCTTGTTTGCATACAGGAATGCAACACATGTGGTTACAAACCAAACTCCCGCCATGATGTTCTTCAATAGAAGCCTAAGATGCCGGCTGGATTTGATCAAGCCAAACATCAGAAGGGATGTGGAGAACCGGCAATTTCAAGGCATGAATGAAAGGCAAACTAGAACCTTCCAGATAGGTGAACAAGTTTTGGCCCGGGACTACCGTACCGAGAAATGGCAGCCTGGAACTATTTACACACGACTAGGACCGCTGATGTATACCGTGGACATTGGAGAAAGCATAATAAGGTGCCATGCTGACCAGATCATAGAGTCATCCAAAAAGGGACAACCTACACCACAACTCTATACGCCTAATGATGAAGCAGAGATACCCATAGTATCTACCTCCGATCCGGTGATACTGGAACCAGATGAACCCGACACTGGCATTCAAGCCGAATCGACCTTGCCAAAAGAACCTACTACACCACCAAAAACTACTACACCACCGAGGCGTTATCCGGACTGAGTCAGGAAGCCTCCAGAGAGACTGACTTATAATTGATTAACTGCAGCAAATGTGTAGATTATTGTTCTTGTAACATGTTAATTAATGATTACTTAAAATGTTATGTACTGTTTGTCAAAAAGGGGAGGAATTGTGGTGTATGTGCCTTTAAGTGCCCCTGTGTACTGTAATGCCGGTAATGGCCACTCGGGCTATATAAGCCTGTAAAGTGTCTTGTATCTGTTAGTTCACCTCCAGACTTTGTTCAGTAAACACCTGTGAAACCAACTCCTGCATTCCATGTCTCCATTAACACACGGATACAACATTAAGGGAATGGAAAATGTAAATCCAGAATATTACGTTAAACTGGGAGAGGACAAGGTTCAAACTGGGAAAAGGTAAATTTAGGGCTAGTAGTATCTGTAGATTCTTCACATAAAGAGTGATCAATGCACAGAATGGACTCCCAGATAAAGTAGTGGAGGGAAAAACGCTGGATGCTGCAATGGGTGGAACTGTAGGGTTGTGGAAAACCACTGTTATTGTTATTCACTGTTGTTGTTGTTGCACACTGTTGTACCTATGCATGCCTCAACATGTCTCGGCTGGCTCCACCCACAGGCCCAGGTATAAAGGTGATTGACCTGCAGCCCCCTGCCTTCTTGGAACCCAGTCAACCACGAGAGGCATGCTCTGTTCTTTGCTAATAAAAGCCTTTAGTTACTCTCCTAACTCTCCGTCTTTTATGAGTAATTGATAGCGCATCAATTTTATTAGCAAAAACAAAATGTCGACAAACGCTGAACAGCAGGCTGCTGCACCAAACGCTGAACAGCACGCTGCTGCACCAAACGCTGAGCAGCAGGAGCTGCTGCGAGCCCTCAGACCAACATGCCTGGACCTAGACCCCCAAGAAGCGGGTTCAGCTACCAAATTCGCGCATTGGCTGCGTTGCTTCGAGGCCTACCTGCAAGCCTCAACTGTGACCCTGGACGAAAACAAGTTGGAAATCCTGGCCTCAAAGGTGAGCCACCAAGTTTATACAATAATCCAGGACGCGACGACCTACGCGGCGGCTATCGATCTGCTAAAAGGGCAATACGCACGCCCGGTAAATACGGTCTATGCCAGGCACCTCTTAAGATCCCGCAGACAGCAGCCCGGGGAATCGGTGGATGCCTTCCTACGGGCACTACGGATACTCGGCCGAGACTGCAATTGCAAAGAAGTATCAGCCGCAGCACACACGGAGGGGCTGATCCGAGATGCCTTCGTTGCGGGTCTAAGGTCCGACTACTCCCGGCAGAGACTGTTGGAAAAGGGAGAAATGGACCTGAGAAAGGCAGTGTCCCTCGCGCTCTCGCTCGACGCGGCCCACAGGAATATGGACGCCTTCTCCCCTAAACGCTCCGCAACGTGGACGCCACAACCTTGGGTCATGGGACCGCCACCTTCAACTGCTGCTGTGATGTCCAAGGCACAGAAATGTTATTTTTCTGGCCAGGCAAAACACCCCAGAGCACGCTGCCCGGCGAGAAACGCTACCTGCTCCGGCTGCGGGAAGAAAGGACACTATGTCAGCGCCTGCAAAGGTAAAACCGCTCATGCCAGCAGTGCCGCGTGTGAACCGTGGGGGCAGCCATCTTGTCTGCCATCTTGGGCTCCCCCAGCCGCGTGGGGATCGGGACCATGGGCGCCGCCATTTTGTCCACCATCTCGGACGTCTCCAACTTCAACCACGGGGGACCCGGACTCAACCACCGCCTCATCTGACGACCATATCGACTCGCTCGACCATACGCTGGCCTCCGTGATGCTGGACCAATCTCTCCCTCATCAACTGTCCAGGTCCATGATGGACATTACGGTAAACGGCCGCGCCACTACCTGCCTTTTTGACAGCGTAGCACGGAAAGTTTTATCCACCCCGACACGGTGCGCAGTTACTCTCTCCTGGTCCTGCCGACGCGACATCGGATCTCTTTGGCTTCCAAAGCCCAGTCAGCGGACGTCGGTGGCTACTGTGTAGTGACCCTTTCAGTAAGGGGCACAGAATACAAAAATTTTAAACTCCTGGTCCTGCCCCATCTTTGCGCTGCCGTTCTACTGGGGTTGAATTTTCAGTGCCACCTTAAGAGTGTCACATTAGCGTACGACGGACCACTCCCCCCACTCACAGTCTGCAGCCAGCAGCTTTTAAATCGCCCGCCGCGCACCATTTGCAGCCTCTCCACCCTTAAAGTCCCCCCCCCTCCTTGTTCGCTAACCTCACCCGCGACTGTAAGCCTATCGCTACCAAAAGCAAGCGTTACAGTGCCGGGGATAGGAGCTTCATTAAATCCGAGGTAGCAAGACTCCTGAAGGAAGGAATTATTGAAAGTAGCACCAGCCCATGGCGAGCACAAGTGGTGGTAGTGAAGACTGGTGAAAAACAGCGCCTAGTTATTGACTACAGCCAGACGATCAATCGCTACACCCAGCTAGATGCATACCCACTCCCCCGCATATCTGACATGGTCAATCAGATAGCACAATACCGGGTGTTCTCGACGATTGATCTGAAGTCGGCATACCACCAGCTCCCCATCAGGGCTGAGGACCGCCAGTACACAGCTTTTGAAGCTGACGGTCATCTCTACCACTTCCTCAGAGTTCCCTTCGGCGTCACCAACGGGGTTTCAGTCTTCCAACGGGAGATGGACCGGATGGTTGACCAGAACGCGCTCCAGGCCACTTTCCCCTATCTAGACAACGTCACCATCTGCGGCCGCGACCAGCAGGACCATGATGTTAATCTAGAGAAATTCCTCCGTACAGCTCAGCGGCTGAACCTAACATACAACAAGGACAAATGTATGTTTCGTACCAAGCGCCTTGCCATTCTTGGCTGTGTAGTGGAGAACGGAGTCATCAGCCCCGACACCAACAGGATGCGCCCCCTTATGGAGCTCCCCCTCCCCCACTGCCAAAAAGCACTGAAGAGATGCCTAGGGTTTTTCTCGTACTATGCTCAGTGGGTGCCCAACTATGCGGACAAAGCCAGACCCCTCATCAAGTCCACCTCCTTCCCCCTGACAGCAGAGGCCTGTGCAGCCTTCACTCTCATAAAAGGAGATATTGCGAAGGCCACAATGCACGCAGTGGATGAGTCCATCCCTTTCCAAGTGGAGAGCGACGCATCCGACTTTGCCCTAGCTGCAACCCTTAACCAGGCGGGGAGACCCGTGGCCTTTTTCTCAAGGACCCTCCAGGGCCCCGAGATTCGACACTCCTCTGTCGAAAAGGAGGCCCAGGCCATTGTGGAAGCTGTGCGACATTGGAGGCATTACCTGGCCGGAAAACGATTTACCCTGCTCACTGACCAGCGTTCAGTAGCTTTTATGTTTAATAATAAGCAGAGGGGCAAAATCAAGAACGACAAGCTCTTGAGGTGGAGAATCAAACTCTCCACCTACAATTACGATATCTTGTACCGGCCCGGGAAACTCAATGAGCCCCCAGATGCCCTATCACGTGGTACATGCGCCAACGCGCAGGTCGATAGACTGAAGACCCTCCACAATGACCTCTGCCACCCAGGGGTCACCAGGTTTTTTCACTTCATCAAATCCAGTAACCTGCCCTACCCCATCGAGGAGGTCAGGACCATGACCAGGAACTGCAAATCTGTGCCGAGTGCAAACCGCATTTTTATAGGCCAGACAGAGCAAGCCTGATCAAAGCCACGCGCCCATTTGAACGGCTGAGCATCGATTTTAAAGGGCCCCTCCCCTCCTCCGACCGCAATGTGTACTTCCTCAACATAATTGATGAGTACTCCCGTTTCCCGTTTGCCATCCCTTGCCCAGACATGACCAGTACCACGGTCATTAAATGTCTGAATGACCTCTTCGCCTTGTTCGGTTTCCCTAGCTATATACATAGCGACAGGGGCTCATCCTTTATGAGCGACGAACTCCGGCAGTACCTGCTCTCGAGAGGTATCGCTACAAGCAGGACCACCAGCTACAACCCCCGGGGGAATGGCCAGGTGGAAAGGGAGAATGCGACGGTCTGGAAGGCAGTCCTTTTAAACTTGATATCTAAGGGCCTTCCGACCTCTCGCTGGCAGGAAGTCCTCCCTGCGGCTTTCCATTCCATTCGGTCACTGCTCTGTACAGCCACCAATGCTACCCCTCACGAGAGAATGTTCTCCTTCCCCAGGAAGTCCACATCGGGGATCTCGTTACCGACATGGCTGACTTCTCCAGGACCCGTCCTACTGCGGAAGCACGTGAGGTCCCATAAGATGGACCCCCTGGTCGAGAGGGTGAGCCTCCTCCATGCCAACCCTCAGTATGCTTACGTGGTGTACCCGGACAGGCGGGAGGACACAGTCTCGATACGAGACCTCGCACCTTCGGGTGCTCCCGAAACACCTCCCTCGCCACCCACCACTACCCACGCCTACCCCCAGTACGCTTACGTAGTGTACCCGGACGGGCAGGAGGACACAGCCCCCACACGAGATCTCGCACCTTTGGGTGCCCCTGAAACACTACCATTGCCATCCACCACTACCCACAACCCAACCCTGCTAGACGGCATGCCGCAGCCCCAGGACCCGTCATTGACCACCCAACCACTCAATGAGACGCCAGATTCAACGTTGGATGCTGCACCATCACCGCCGCCACCACGACGATCAGGACGGCATACAAGGCCACCTGATAGACTTACTTACACGAACCTTTAGTACACTTCACCCCGCCGGACTCAATTTTAAACAAGGGGTGAATGTGGTAAGCCACTGTTATTGTTATTCACTGTTGTTGTTGTTGTTGCACACTGTTGTACCTATGCATGCCTCAACATGTCTCGGCTGGCTCCACCCACAGGCACCAGGTATAAAGGTGATTGAACTGCAGCCCCCTGCCTTATTGGAACCCAGTCAACCACGAGAGGCATGCTCTGTTCTTTGCTAATAAAAGCCTTTAGTTACTCTCCTAACTCTCCGTCTTTTATGAGTAATTGATAGCGCATCAAGGGTCTTAATGGTTTAATTAAGATGAGCTGAATGGCCTTCCCTATTCTTTTGAGTTAGTTTAGTTTAGTAGGGTGAATAAGTCTTCATAACACCTTTCAACACGATGGGTCTAGGATAGGTCATTTGGTCCATTTAAATTCATTTCACCTTTGCAAACTCGAAGTCCATCCAGATATTGATCACTATTTGCCTGAAGAACTTGACATCAGTTTTAATTTGCCTTTTTACCAGTTTGAATTTGTATCTACCTGTCCTACTTCTCTTTAGCGTTGCAAGGTGATCAGATAGCAGCAATTATGAGGCAATAATCTAAGTGGCGCTGATGGTGTACAATCGGCCAGTAGCACTTCTGCCCCTCATCATAATAAACTAGGCGGCCACCCTGGTTAGTGCAGTACTGAGGGAGTACTGTATTGTCAGGGGTGCCTGTTCAGAGGGGGGCTGTTGAATAACCCTTGGTTACTCAAAAGACCAGCATGCTTTTCCAGTGGCCGCAGCATTCTTGTTTGATCAGCTTGCACAGTCAAGATGGAAAAAAAAATTCTAGTTAAACCTTAAACCTGGAAAAAAAACTTCTAACCCATACACAATATTTTAGTTCTTTCAAGTCCCAAGTACTTGTAAGTGTCTTATTCAATTTGAATCAGTGAACATGGGTGTGAAGTAGCGAAGTTGCATTTAAATATAGTTCCCTTCAAGTACAAGTCGGCCTTGTGCACATTTTCAGAGCACTTGTTAGCTCAGCTCAAACATGGTTCTCTCTATTTCTTCTTTGGTCTATTGTAGCTTCTTAATGAGTGCAACATCTTGCAGCTCTTCTGCGATGAACAAGATGGGCTCTGACAATAGTACTCGACCTTTGCTTGCATGGCCGCTTCTTCGACTTGCCCACATTTCTGCGCCTGCGCCTGCGCTTGCGCCCACACCGCTTCATGGTTCAGAGTTTAACCACTGACTTTCTTTTCTAAATGTTGCAATTTCCAGTTTGATAGTTTTTTCATACGTCTGGCCTATTGTGATGTCGTCGTGATTTTGCAGTTTTCCACTGCCTTGTAAGGTCCATATTTGACACTAACCGCGAGGCGCTCAGTGTTGATTGTGACACGAGCGAGTATCATTGCCTTATAAGATATTGTTGTATAAAGCTACTATAGTTTATCCTCCAGGCCTACACAATGGGGTTAAAACACACAAAAGCATATTTACGCTTCCAATATATACTTCTCACCAGTGGATTGTTGAGTACAATCAAGTTTATGTGTCATAGATTTGCCAAATCTGGTTGGAGGCTGTGGTAAACCACTGTTTGTATTCCTGTTTGTCCTGTTTGTATTCCACTGTGTACATGCCTGGACATGCCTCGGCTGACTCCTCCCACAGGTCCTAGTATAAAGGTGACTGCTCCCCAGCCCTTTGTATCCTGGACCGGTCGACCACACGAGGCAGACCTCCATTCTGTTGTTAATAAAAGCCTTTAGTTACTCTTCTAACTCTCAGTCTTTTATGAGTAATTGATAGCGCATCAATTTTATTAACAACATTTTTATAATGGAGAAGATCCTCACACCAGCATGCCTGGACTTAGATCATCGGGAGGCGGACTCATCCACCAAGTTTACTCACTGGCTTAAGTGTTTCGAAAAATTCCTGACCGCCTCCGAAGCAATCAAATCGGACGAGGACAAACTGGATGTCCTGACCTCCAAAGTGAACCGCCGAGTGTACTCGGTCATCCAAGATGCGACCTCGTACGTGGACGCTATCAAGCTCCTCAAGGACCAGTACACGCGCCCAGTGAACGAAGTGTATGCCAGGCACCTCCTGGGGAGTCGTAAACAACAACCTGGGGAATCGACCGTGGAATACCTTCAGGCACTGTCTGTGCTTGGCCGGGCCTGTGGTTGTAAGGATGTAAAGGCCGCCGTGTACACAGAGGAACTTATCCGGGACGCTTTTGTAGCGGGCCACAGATCCAATTACACCCGACAGCGACTGTTGGAGCAGAGTAACCTCGACCTCAACAAGGCCTCTGAACTCGCACTATCGTTGGATGCAGCCTACCAGGGCATGGATGCCTACTCCTCTGCACCGTGGACGCCGCGGGGAATGACAGCCTGGGACACGGTAGGACCGCCTCATAGCGCTGTGCCACCCCAGCCACACCCCAACAACGGCCCAACTACCGCAGCAGTGTCCCAAGGCCAGACAGCAGTGCCCCAAGGCCAGAAATGCTACTTCTGTGGCCAGGCAAAACACCCCAGAGCGCGCTGCCCGGCGAAAAACGCGATCTGCTCAGGCTGCGGGAAGAAGGGACACTATGCTAGCGTCTGCAGGGCCAAAGCCACCCCGAACCCCAGCAGCGCCGTGTGTGGGCCATGCGGGCCACCACCTTGGACCTCCCCGGCCATGTGCGAATCACCGGTACAGCAGCCATTTTGGACGCCTCCAGCCACATGGGGATCATGGACGCCGCCATCTTGGACGACAGCCGGGACGCAGCAGGCCCCCAACACCGCCTCATCTGATACCCGCAGCGACACACCGACCCCTACGCTGGCATCCGTTACACTGGACCAAGCGAGACCGCACCAACTGGCCAGTTCCACAATGGACATTAAGGTAAATGGTCACGATACAATCTGCCTTTTTGACTCTGGGAGCACGGAGAGCTTCATCCACCCCGACACGGTGCGGCATTGCTCTCTCCCAGTCCTGCCTGCGCAACAGCGGATTTCTATGGCCTCCGAGTCCCAGTCGGCGGACATCGGCGGCTACTGCGTGGTGACACTCGTAGTAGACGGGACCGTGTACGATCATTTTAAACTTCTGGTCCTGCCTGACCTCTGCGCTGCCGTCCTGCTGGGGTTAGATTTTCAATGCCACCTTAAAAGTGTTACGATGGCGTACGGTGGACCCCTACCCCCACTCACAGTCCGCAGCCAGCAGCTTCCAAATTGCCCGCCGCGCACCAGGTGCAACCTTTCCACACTCAGAGTCACCCCCCCACCACTGTTTGCTAACCTCACCCCCGACTGTAAGCCCATCGCCACAAAGAGCAGGCGATACAGTGCCGGGGACAGGGTTTTCATTAAAACCGAAGTGGAGCGGCTCCTGAAAGAAGGGATTATTGAGGGCAGCACCAGCCCCTGGCGAGCCCAGGTTGTGGTCGTTAAGACCGGCGAGAAGCAGTGCCTGGTCATCGACTACAGCCAGACAATAAATCGCTACACCCTGCTGGACGCCTACCCACTCCCCCGTATAGCTGATATGGTCAACCAGATCGCGCAGTACCGCGTCTTCTCGACCATTGACCTGAAATCAGCGTACCACCAGCTCCCCATCCGCCCTGAGGACCGCCAGTACACTGCCTTTGAGGCAAACGGCCGCCTCTATTACTTCCTTAGGGTTCCCTTTGGCGTCACCAACGGGGTCTCCGTCTTCCAAAGGGAGATGGACCGGATGGTAGATCAAAATGCGTTGCAGGCCACTTTCCCATATCTGGACAATGTGACCATCTGCGGCCGTGACTTGCAGGACCATGACGCAAACCTCGAAAAATTCCTCCGCACCGCCCAATTCCTAAACCTGACATATAACAAGGAGAAGTGCATATTCCGCACAAACCGCCTCGCCATCCTTGGCTGTGTTGTGGAACATGGAGTCATCAGCCCCGACCCCGACCGGATGCATCCCCTTATGGAACTTCCACTGCCCCACTGCCTCAAGGCCCTGAAGAGGTGCCTAGGGTTTTTCTCCTATTACGCCCAGTGGGTCCCCTACTATGCGGACAAGGCCCGTCCGCTGATCAAGTCCACCTCTTTTCCCTTGACGGCAGAGGCCCGCTTAGCCTTCCACCGTATCAAGGAGGACATTGCCAAAGCCACCATGCACGCAGTGGACGAATCCATCCCCTTCCAGGTGGAAAGCGACGCGTCTGACTTTGCCCTGGCCGCTACCCTCAATCAGGCAGGGAGACCCGTGGCCTTCTTTTCATGAACCCTCCAAGGCCCGGAGACCAGACACTCCGCTGTTGAGAAGGAGGCCCAGGCGATTGTGGAGGCTGTGCGTCATTGGAGGCACTACCTGGCCGGAAAACGATTTACCCTGCTCACTGACCAGCGTTCAGTTGCTTTTATGTTTAACAACAAGCAGAGGGGCAAAATCAAAAATGACAAGATCTTGAGGTGGAGAATCGAACTTTCCACCTACAACTACGAGATCTTGTATCGGCCCGGGAAGCTAAATGAACACCCGGATGCGCTATCGCGTGGCACCTGCGCCAGCGCGCAGATCGATAGACTGCGGGCCCTCCACAATGACCTCTGCCACCCGGGGGTCACCAGGTTCTTCCACTTCATCAAGGCCCGCAACCTGCCTTACTCTATTGAGGAGGTCAGGACCATGACCAGGAACTGCCAAGTCTGCGCTGAGTGCAAACCGCACTTTTATAGACCAGACAGGGCCCACCTGATAAAAGCCACTCGCCCCTTCGAGCGCCTGAGCGTCGATTTTAAAGGGCCTCTCCCCTCCTCCGACCACAATGTGTACTTCCTCAATATTATTGATGAGTACTCCCGTTTCCCGTTCGCCTTCCCCTGCCCGGACATGACCAGTGCCACGGTCATTAAATGTCTGAACAACCTCTTCACCCTATTCGGCTTCCCCAGCTATATCCATAGCGACCGGGGCTCATCGTTTATGAGCGACGAACTCCGTCAGTACCTGCTAACTAGGGGTATTGCCACAAGCAGGACCACCAGTTACAACCCCCGGGGGAACGGACAGGTGGAAAGAGAAAATGCGACAGTTTGGAAGGCCATCCTGCTAGCCTTAAAGTCTAGGGGCTAGATTTTCAGTATAGACAGTTTTGGGGTGCTAACCTTAGCGCCCGCCCGAAGTTAGCGCCCGCCCCAAAGTAGCGCCCCCTTGCCAGAAATTCAGTGGCTTCGCCCTAAGAGGTTGGTGGAGCGCTAAAAGAGGCGTTCCACTACTATCTTTAGGCGCTAAGCCGGCGGTGCAGAGCGCAACGCCCGAGCTCGGGCGCAGCGCACGGCAGACACTCTGGTGCCACTGAGCTCTTAAAGGGGAAGGGTGCATGTGTTCGTTTCAAAAGCAGAGTGTGGGGGGGAAATGAGGAGGAGGAGGAGGAGGAGGAGGAGGAGGAGGAGGAGGAGGAGGAGGAGGAGGAGGAGGAGGAGGAGGTGGTGGTGGTGGTGGTGGCCGGAAACATAAATACACCGTTCAGAACAACACACTGGATCCTTCCACAAAGCACATGCAGACTGCCGTTTATAGTGCATGCGGAGTGCCCTTTAATTTGCGCTCCCCAGAGTCTGTTGCGTTCCATTTTACAAACGCTCTGGACGCCAGCCGCACAATGGGGCGGTCCGACTGAAGTTTGGATTCGGGGCGGCCAAAGGGCGTTGCACGAGGATGTGATGTCATTTTCTGCGCGCGCATCCGGGCGGCCGCTAAACTTTTCACCAGCGCTAACGGGCAACTTAATTTGGGGCGGGGCGCAAACTGCGCTGCGCCCGGGCGCTACACGCATAGCGCCCGAAAATCACTTCTCTTAAGGCGCTAACTGCTGGCGCAAGCAACTGAAAATCTAGCCCAAGGGGCCTTCCAACCTCCCGCTGGCAGGATGTGCTCCCCGATGCGCTCCACTCTATTCGGTCACTGCTCTGCACTGCCACTAACGCCACCCCTCATGAGAAAATGTTTGTCTTCCCAAGGAAGTCCACATCGGGGACATCGCTACCGCCATGGCTGACGTCCCCAGGGCCGGTCCTACTGAGAAGACACGTGAGGACCCATAAAACAGACCCCCTGGTCGAGAGGGTCGACCTCCTCCACGCCAACCCCCAGTATGCTTACATCGCATACCCGGACGGGCGGGAGGACACAGTCTCCATAAGAGACCTTGCACCCTCGGGGGCCGCAGTAACCCACTACCCACTACCACCCCCCCCCCACGACCCGATATCCAGCCCCAGCAGACGGCAGGCCTGGGCCCCGCGACCCGCTCGACATCTACGAGGACGACACGCCTGTGCCACAGCCTACGCTGGACTCGACGCCGGAAACTTCACTACCCCTGCCGTCGCCATGCAGATCACAGCGGCAGACAAGACCTCCGGAGAGACTCCAATACACTAACTTTTAATACACTTCACACCGCCGGACTCAATTTTAAACAAGGTGTGAATGTGGTAAACCACTGTTTGTATTCCTGTTTGTCCTGTTTGTATTCCACTGTGTACATGCCTGGACATGCCTCGGCTGACTCCTCCCACAGGTCCTAGTATAAAGGTGACTGCTCCCCAGCCCTTAGTATCATGGACCGGTCGACCACGCGAGGCAGACCTCCATTCTGTTGTTAATAAAAGCCCTTAGTTACTCTTCTATCTCTCAGTCTTTTATGAGTAATTGATAGCGCATCACACCCCCTCACTGAGCTACAGTGAAATTCATTAACACACCCCCTCACACTGACCTACAGTGAAATTCATTAACACATACCCTCACACTGATCTACAGTGAAATTCATTAACACACCACCTCACACTGATCTATAGTGAAATTCATTAACACACCACCTCACACTGATCTATAGTGAAATTCATTAACACACCACCTCACACTGATCTATAGTGAAATTCATTAACACACCACCTCACACTGATCTATAGTGAAATTCATTAACCCACCACCTCACACTGATCTATAGTGAAATTCATTAACACCACCTCACACTGATCTATGGTGAAATTCATTAACACACCCCCTCACAATGATCTATAGTGAAATTCATTAACACACCCCCTCATACTGACCTACAGTGAAATTCATTAACACACCACCTCACACTGATCTATAGTGAAATTCATTAACACCACCTCACACTGATCTATAGTGAAATGTATTAACACACCACCTCACACTGATCTACAGTGAAATTCATTAACACAACCCCTCACACTGATCTATAGTGAAATTCATTAACACACCACCTCACACTGATCTACAGTGAAATTCATTAATGCACCACCTCACACTGATCTATAGTGAAATTCATTAACACACCACCTCACACTGATCTATAGTGAAATTCATTAACACACCACCTCACACAGATCTACAGTGAAATTCATTAACACACCACCTCACACTGAACTATAGTGAAATTCTTTAACACACCACCTCACAGGGACCCATAGTGAAATTCATTAACACCCCCTCACTGATCTACAATGAAATTCATTAACACACCCCCTCACACTGACCTATAGTCAAATTCATTAACACATACCCTCACACTGATCTACAGTGAAATTCATTAACACACCACCTCACACTGATCTATAGTGAAATTCATTAACACACCACCTCATCATAATCTACAGTGAAATTCATTAACACACCACCTCACACTGATCTATAGTGAAATTCATTAACTCACCACCTCACACTGATCGATAGTGAAATTCAGTAACACACCCCCTCACACTGACCTATAGTAAAATTCATTAACACACCCCCTCACACTGACCTATAGTGACATTCATTAACACACCACCTCACATGATCGACAGTGAAATTCATTAACACACCACCTCACACTGATCTATAGTGAAATTCATTAACACACCACCTCACACTGATCTACAGTGAAATTCATTAACACCACCTCACACTGATCTATGGTGAAATTCATGAACACACACCCTCACACTGACCTACAGTGAAATTCATTAACACACCACCTCACACTGATCCATAGTTCAATTCAGTAACACCCCCTCACTGATCTACAGTGAAATTCATTAACACACCCCCTCACACTGATCTATAGTGAAATTCATTAACACACACCCTCACACTGATCTACAGTGAAATTCATTAACACACCACCTCACACTGATCTATAGCGAAATTCATTAACACACCACCTCACACTGACCTATAGTGAAATTCATTAACACACCCCCTCACACTGACCTATAGTGACATTCATTAACACACCACCTCACACTGATCTACAGTGAAATTCATTAACACACCCCCTCACACTGATCTATAGTGAAATTCATTAACACACCCCCTCACACTGACCTATAGTGAAATTCATTAACACACCCCCTCACACTGACCTATAGTGACATTCATTAACACACCACCTCACACTGATCTACAGTGAAATTCATTAACACACCACCTCACACTGATCTACAGTGAAATTCGTTAACACACCGCCTAACACTGATCTATAGTGAAATTGATTAACACACAGCCTCACATTGATCTATAGTGAAATTCATTAACACACCACCTCACACTGATCTATAGTGAAATTCATTAACACACCACCTCACACTGAACTATAGTGAAATTCATTAACACACCGCCTCACATTGATCTATAGTGAAATTCATTAACACACCACCTCACACTGATCTATAGTGAAATTCATTAACACCACCTCACACTGATCTATAGTGAAATGTATTAACACACCACCTCACACTGATCCACAGTGAAATTCATTAACACAACCCCTCACACTGATCTATAGTGAAATTCATTAACACACCACCTCACACTGATCTATAGTGAAATTCATTAACGCACCACCTCACACTGATCTATAGTGAAATTCATTAACACACCACCTCACACTGATCTATAGTGAAATTCACCAACACACCACCTCACACTGATCTGCAGTAAAATTCATTAACACACCGCCTCAAACTGAACTATCGTGAAATTCATTAACACACCACCTCACACTGACCCATAGTGAAATTCATTAACAACCCCTCACTGATCTACAGTGAAATTCATTAACACACCCCCTCACACTGACCTATAGTGAAATTCATTAACACATACCCTCACACTGATCTACAGTGAAATTCATTAACACACCACCTCACACTGATCTATAGTGAAATTCATTAACACACCACCTCACACTGATCTATAGTGAAATTCATTAACACACCACCTCACACTGATCTATAGTGAAATTCATTAACACACCACCTCACACTGATCTATAGTGAAATTCATTAACCCACCACCTCACACTGATCTATAGTGAAATTCATTAACACCACCTCACACTGATCTATGGTGAAATTCATTAACACACCCCCTCACACTGATCTATAGTGAAATTCATTAACACACCCCCTCACACTGATCTACAGTGAAATTCATTAACACACCACCTCACACTGATCTATAGTGAAATTCATTAACACCACCTCACACTGATCTATAGTGAAATGTATTAACTCACCACCTCACACTGATCTACAGTGAAATTCATTAACACAACCCCTCACACTGATCTATAGTGAAATTCATTAACACACCACCTCACACTGATCTACAGTGAAATTCATTAATGCACCACCTCACACTGACCCATAGTGAAATTCATTAACACCCCCTCACTGATCTACAGTGAAATTCTTTAACACACCCCCTCACACTGACCTATAGTGAAATTCATTAACACATACCCTCACACTCATCTACAGTGAAGTTCATTAACACACCACTTCACACTGATCTACAGTGAAATTCATTAACACACCACCTCACACTGAACTATAGTGAAATTCATTAACACCACCTCACACTGATCGACAGTGAAATTCATTAACACACCACCTCACACTGATCTATAGTGAAATTCATTAACACCACCTCACACTGATCTATGGTGAAATTCATTAACACACCCCCTCACACTGATCTATAGTGAAATTCATTAACACACCCCCTCACACTGATCTACAGTGAAATTCATTAACACACCACCTCACACTGATCTATCGAGAAATTCATTAACACCACCTCACACTGATCTATAGTGAAATGTATTAACACACCACCTCACACTGATCTACAGTGAAATTCATTAACACAACCCCTCACACTGATCTATAGTGAAATTCATTAACACACCACCTCACACTGATCTATAGTGAAATTCATTAATGCACCACCTCACACTGATCTATCGTGAAATTCATTAACACACTACCTCACACTGATCTATAGTGAAATTCTTTAACACACTACCTCACACTGATCTATAGTGAAATTCATTAACACACCACCTCACACAGATCTACAGTTAAATTCATTAACACACCACCTCACACTGAACTATGGTGAAATTCATTAACACACCACCTCACACTGACCCATAGTGAAATTCATTAACACCCCCTCACTGATCTACAGTGAAGTTCATTAACACACCCCCTCACACTGACCTATAGTGAAATTCATTAAAACATACCCTCACACTGATCTACAGTGAAATTCATTAACACACCACCTCACACTGATCTATAGTGAAATTCATTAACACACCACCTCACACTAATCTACAGTGAAATTCATTAACACACCACCTCACACTGATCTATAGTGAAATTAATTAACTCACCACCTCACACTGATCGATAGTGAAATTCAGTAACACACCCCCTCACACTGATCTACAGTGAAATTCATTAACACACCACCTCACACTGATCTATCGAGAAATTCATTAACACCACCTCACACTGATCTATAGTGAAATGTATTAACACACCACCTCACACTGATCTACAGTGAAATTCATTAACACAACCCCTCACACTGATCTATAGTGAAATTCATTAACACACCACCTCACACTGATCTATAGTGAAATTCATTAATGCACCACCTCACACTGATCTATCGTGAAATTCATTAACACACTACCTCACACTGATCTATAGTGAAATTCTTTAACACACTACCTCACACTGATCTATAGTGAAATTCATTAACACACCACCTCACACAGATCTACAGTTAAATTCATTAACACACCACCTCACACTGAACTATGGTGAAATTCATTAACACACCACCTCACACTGACCCATAGTGAAATTCATTAACACCCCCTCACTGATCTACAGTGAAGTTCATTAACACACCCCCTCACACTGACCTATAGTGAAATTCATTAAAACATACCCTCACACTGATCTACAGTGAAATTCATTAACACACCACCTCACACTGATCTATAGTGAAATTCATTAACACACCACCTCACACTAATCTACAGTGAAATTCATTAACACACCACCTCACACTGATCTATAGTGAAATTAATTAACTCACCACCTCACACTGATCGATAGTGAAATTCAGTAACACACCCCCTCACACTGACCTATAGTGAAATTCATTAACACACCCCCTCACACTGACCTATAGTGACATTCATTAACACACCACCTCATATGATCGACAGTGAAATTCATTAACACCCCACCTCACACTGATCTGGAGTGAAATTCATTAACACACCACCTCACACTGATCTATCGTGAAGTTCATTAACACCACCTCACACTGATCTATGGTGAAATTCATTAACACACCCCCTCACACTGATCTACAGTGAAATTCATTAACACACCACCTCACACTGATCCATAGTTCAATTCAGTACCACCCCCTCACTGATCTACAGTGAAATTCATTAACACACCCCCTCACACTGATCTATAGAGAAATTCATTAACACACACCCTCACACTGATCTACAGTGAAATTCATTAACACACCACCTCGCACTGATCTATAGTGAAATTCATTAACACACCACCTCACACTAATCTACAGTGAAATTCATTAACACACCACCTCACACTGATCTCTAGTGAAATTCATTAACATACCACCTCACACTGATCTATAGTGAAATTCATTAACACCACCTCACACTGATCTATGGTGAAATTCATTAACACACCCCCTCACTCTGATCGATAGTGAAATTCATTAACACACTCCCTCACACTGATCTACAGTGAAATTCATTAACACACCACCTCACACTGATCTATCGTGAAATTCATTAACACCACCTCACACTGATCTATAGTGAAATGTATTAACACACCACCTCACACTGATCTACAGTGAAATTCATTAACACAACCCCTCACACTGATCTATAGTGAAATTCATTAACACACCACCTCACACTGATCTATAGTGAAATTCATTAACGCACCACCTCACACTGATCTATAGTGAAATTCTTTAACACACTACCTCACACTGATCTATAGTGAAATTCATTAACACACCACCTCACACAGATCTACAGTGAAATTCATTAACACACCGCCTCATACTGAACTATGGTGAAATTCATTAACACACCACCTCAAACTGACCCATAGTGAAATTCATTAACACCCCCTCACTGATCTACAGTGAAGTTCATTAACACACCCCCTCACACAGACCTATAGTGAAATTCATTAACACATACCCTGACACTGATCTACAGTGAAATTCATTAACACACCACCTCACACTGATCTCTAGTGAAATTCATTAACATACCACCTCACACTGATCTATAGTGAAATTCATTAACACCACCTCACACTGATCTATGGTGAAATTCATTAACACACCCCCTCACTCTGATCGATAGTGAAATTCATTAACACACTCCCTCACACTGATCTACAGTGAAATTCATTAACACACCACCTCACACTGATCTATCGTGAAATTCATTAACACCACCTCACACTGATCTATAGTGAAATTCATTAACACCACCTCACACTGATCTATGGTGAAATTCATTAACACACCCCCTCACTCTGATCGATAGTGAAATTCATTAACACACTCCCTCACACTGATCTACAGTGAAATTCATTAACACACCACCTCACACTGATCTATCGTGAAATTCATTAACACCACCTCACACTGATCTATAGTGAAATGTATTAACACACCACCTCACACTGATCTACAGTGAAATTCATTAACACAACCCCTCACACTGATCTATAGTGAAATTCATTAACACACCACCTCACACTGATCTATAGTGAAATTCATTAATGCACCACCTCACACTGATCTATAGTGAAATTCATTAACACACCACCTCACACTGATCTATAGTGAAATTCTTTAACACACTACCTCACACTGATCTATAGTGAAATTCATTAACACACCACCTCACACAGATCTACAGTGAAATTCATTAACACACCACCTCATACTGAACTATGGTGAAATTCATTAACACACCACCTCACACTGACCCATAGTGAAATTCATTAACACCCCCTCACTGATCTACAGTGAAGTTCATTAACACACCCCCTCACACAGACCTATAGTGAAATTCATTAACACATACCCTCACACTGATCTACAGTTAAATTCATTAACACACCACCTCACACTGATCTATAGTGAAATTCATTAACACACCACCTCACACTAATCTACAGTGAAATTCATTAACACACCACCTCACACTGATCTATAGTGAAATTCATTAACTCACCACCTCACACTGATCGATAGTGCAATTCAGTAACACACCCCCTCACAATGACCTATAGTGAAATTCATTAACACACACCCTCACACTGACCTATAGTGACATTCATTAACACACCACCTCATATGATCGACAGTGAAATTCATTAACACCCCACCTCACACTGATCTATAGTGAAATTCATTAACACACCACCTCACACTGATCTATAGTGAAATTCATTAACACCACCTCCCACTGATCTATGGTGAAATTCATTAACACACCCCCTCACACTGATCTACAGTGAAATTCATTAACACACCACCTCACACTGATCCATAGTTCAATTCAGTACCAGCCCCTCACTGATCTACAGTGAAATTCATTAACACACCCCCTCACACTGATCTATAGAGAAATTCATTAACACACACCCTCACACTGATCTACAGTGAAATTCATTAACACACCACCTCACACTGATCTATAGTGAAATTCATTAACACACCACCTCACACTAATCTACAGTGAAATTCATTAACACACCACCTCACACTGATCTCCAGTGAAATTCATTAACACACCACCTCACACTGATCAAAAGTGAAATTCATTAACACACCCCCTCACACTGACCTATAGTGAAATTCATGAACACACCCCCTCACACTGACCTATAGTGACATTCATTAACACACCACCTCACACTGATCTACAGTGAAATTCTTTAACACAACGCCTCACACTGATCTATAGTGAAATTCATTAACACACCACCTCACACTGATCTATAGTGAAATTCATTAACACCACCTCACACTGATCTATAGTGAAATGTATTAACACACCACCTCACACTGATCTACAGTGAAATTCATTAATACAACACCTCTCACTGATCGATAGTGAAATTCATTAACACACCACCTCACACTGATCTATAGTGAAATTCATTAACACACCACCTCACACTGATCTATAGTGAAATTCATTAACACACCACCTCACACTGATCTACAGTAAAATTCATTAACACACCACCTCACACTGACCCTTAGTGAAATTCATTAACACCCCCTCACTGATCTGCAGTGAAATTCATTAACACACCCCCTCACACTGACCTATAGTGAAATTCATTAACACACACCCTGACACTGATCTACAGTGAAATTCATTAACACACCACCTCACACTGATCTATAGTGAAATTCATTAACACACCACCTCACACTGATCTATAGTGAAATTCTTTAACACACTACCTCACACTGATCAATAGTGAAATTCATCAACACACCACCTCACACAGATCTACAGTGAAATTCATTAACACACCACCTCACACTGAACTATGGTGAAATTCATTAACACACCACCTCACACTGACCCATAGTGAAATTCATTAACACCCCCTCACTGATCTACAGTGAAGTTCATTAACACACACCCTCACACTGACCTATAGTGAAATTCATTAACACATACTCTCACACTGATCTACAGTTAAATTCATTAACACACCACCTCACACTGATCTATAGTGAAATTAATTAACACACCACCTCACACTGATCTGTAGTGAAATTCATTAACTCACCACCTCACACTGATCTATAGTGAAATTCATTAACACCCCACCTCACACTGATCTATAGTGAAATTCATTATCACACCACCTCACACTGATCTATAGTGAAATTCATTAACACCACCTCCCACTGATCTATGGTGAAATTCATTAACACACCCCCTCACACTGATCTACAGTGAAATTCATTAACACACCACCTCACACTGATCCATAGTTCAATTCAGTACCAGCCCCTCACTGATCTACAGTGAAATTCATTAACACACCCCCTCACACTGATCTATAGAGAAATTCATTAACACACACCCTCACACTGATCTACAGTGAAATTCATTAACACACCACCTCACACTGATCTATAGTGAAATTCATTAACACACCACCTCACACTAATCTACAGTGAAATTCATTAACACACCACCTCACACTGATCTCTAGTGAAATTCATTAACACACCACCTCACACTGATCAACAGTGAAATTCATTAACACACCCCCTCACACTGACCTATAGTGAAATTCATGAACACACCCCCTCAAACTGACCTATAGTGACATTCATTAACACACCACCTCACACTGATCTACAGTGAAATTCGTTAACACACCCCCTCACACTGACCTATAGTGAAATTCATTAACACATACCCTGACACTTATCTACAGTGAAATTCATTAACACACCATCTCACACTGATCTACAGTGAAATTCATTAACACACCACCTCACACTGATCTATAGTGAAATGTATTAACACACCACCTCACACTGATCTACAGTGAAATTCATTAATACAACCCCTCTCACTGATCTACAGTGAAATTCATTAACACACCACCTCACACTGATCTATAGTGAAATTCATTAACACACCACCTCACACAGATCTACAGTGAAATTCATTAACACACCACCTCACACTGAACTATTGTGAAATTCATTAACACACCACCTCACACTGACCCATAGTGAAATTCATTAACACCCCCTCACTGATCTACAGTGAAGTTCATTAACACACCCCCTCACACTGACCTATAGTGAAATTCATGAACACATACCCTCACACTGATCTACAGTTAAATTCATTAACACACCACCTCACACTGATCTATAGTGAAATTCATTAACACACCACCTCACACTAATCTACAGTGAAATTCATTAACACACCACCTCAAACTGATCTATAGTGAAATTCATTAACTCACCACCTCACACTGATCGATAGTGAAATTCAGTAACACACCCCCTCACACTGACCTATAGTGAAATTCATTAACACACCCCCTCACACTGACCTATAGTGACATTCATTAACACACCACCTCATATGATCAACAGTGAAATTCATTAACACCCCACCTCACACTGATCTATAGTGAAATTCATTAACACACCACCTCACACTGATCTATAGTGAAATTCATTAACACCACCTCCCACTGATCTATGGTGAAATTCATTAACACACCCCCTCACTCTGATCGATAGAGAAATTCATTAACACACTCCCTCACACTGATCTACAGTGAAATTCATTAACACACCACCTCACACTGATCTATCGTGAAATTCATTAACACCACCTCACATTGATCTATAGTGAAATGTATTAACACACCACCTCACACTGATCTACAGTGAAATTCATTAACACAACCCCTCACACTGATCTATAGTGAAATTCATTAACACACCACCTCACACTGATCTATAGTGAAATTCATTAATGCACCACCTCACACTGATCTATAGTGAAATTATTTAACACACCACCTCACACTGATCTATAGTGAATTTCTTTAACACACTACCTCACACTGATCTATAGTGAAATTCATTAACACACCACCTCACACAGATCTACAGTGAAATTCATTAACACACCACCTCATACTGAACTATGGTGAAATTCATTAACACACCACCTCACACTGACCCATAGTGAAATTCATTAACACCCCCTCACTGATCTACAGTGAAGTTCATTAACACACCCCCTCACACTGACCTATAGTGAAATTCATTAACACATACCCTCACATTGATCTACAGTTAAATTCATTAACACACCACCTCACACTGATCTATAGTGAAATTCATTAACACACCACCTCACACTAATCTACAGTGAAATTCATTAACACACCACCTCACACTGATCTATAGTGAAATTCATTAACTCACCACCTCACACTGATCGATAGTGAAATTCAGTAACACACCCCCTCACACTGACCTATTGTGAAATTCATTAACACACCCCCTCACACTGACCTATAGTGACATTCATTAACACACCACCTCATATGATCGACAGTGAAATTCATTAACACCCCACCTCACACTGATCTATAGTGAAATTCATTAACACACCACCTCACACTGATCTATAGTGAAATTCATTAACACCACCTCCCACTGATCTATGGTGAAATTCATTAACACACCCCCTCACACTGATCTACAGTGAAATTCATTAACACACCACCTCACACTGATCCATAGTTCAATTCAGTACCAGCCCCTCACTGATCTACAGTGAAATTCATTAACACACCCCCTCACACTGATCTATAGAGAAATTCATTAACACACACCCTCACACTGATCTACAGTGAAATTCATTAACACACCACCTCACACTGATCTATAGTGAAATTCATTAACACACCACCTCACACTAATCTACAGTGAAATTCATTAACACACCACCTCACACTGATCTCCAGTGAAATTCATTAACACACCACCTCATACTGATCAAAAGTGAAATTCATTAACACACCCCCTCACACTGACCTATAGTGAAATTCATGAACACACCCCCTCACACTGACCTATAGTGACATTCATTAACACACCACCTCACACTGATCTACAGTGAAATTCTTTAACACACCGCCTCACACTGATCTATAGTGAAATTCATTAACACACCACCTCACACTGATCTATAGTGAAATTCATTAACACCACCTCACACTGATCTATAGTGAAATGTATTAACACACCACCTCACACTGATCTACAGTGAAATTCATTAATACAACACCTCTCACTGATCTATAGTGAAATTCATTAACACACCACCTCACACTGATCTATAGTGAAATTCATTAACACACCACCTCACACTGATCTATAGTGAAATTCATTAACACACCACCTCACACTGATCTACAGTAAAATTCATTAACACACCACCTCACACTGACCCATAGTGAAATTCATTAACATCCCCTCACTGATCTGCAGTGAAATTCATTAACACACCCCCTCACACTGACCTATAGTGAAATTCATTAACACACACCCTGACACTGATCTACAGTGAAATTCATTAACACACCACCTCACACTGATCTATAGTGAAATTCATTAACACACCACCTCACACTGATCTATAGTGAAATTCTTTAACACACTACCTCACACTGATCTATAGAGAAATTCATCAACACACCACCTCACACAGATCTACAGTGAAATTCATTAACACACCACCTCACACTGAACTATGCTGAAATTCATTAACACACCACCTCACACTGACCCATAGTGAAATTCATTAACACCCCCTCACTGATCTACAGTGAAGTTCATTCACACACCCCCTCACACTGACCTATAGAGAAATTCATTAACACATACTCTCACACTGATCTACAGTTAAATTCATTAACACACCACCTCACACTGATCTATAGTGAAATTAATTAACACACCACCTCACACTAATCTACAGTGAAATTCATTAACACACCACCTCACACTGATCTGTAGTGAAATTCATTAACTCACCACCTCACACTGATCGATAGTGAAATTCAGTAACACACCCCCTCACACTGACCTATAGTGAAATTCATTAACACACCCCCTCACACTGACCTATAGTGACATTCATTAACACACCACCTCATATGATCGACAGTGAAATTCATTAACACCCCACCTCACACTGATCTATAGTGAAATTCATTAACACACCACCTCACACTGATCTATAGTGAAATTCATTAACACCACCTCCCACTGATCTATGGTGAAATTCATTAACACACCCCCTCACACTGATCTATAGAGAAATTCATTAACACACTCTCTCACACTGATCTACAGTGAAATTCATTAACACACCACCTCACACTGATCTATAGTGAAATTCATTAACACACCACCTCACACTAATCTACAGTGAAATTCATTAACACACCACCTCACACTGATCTCTAGTGAAATTCATTAACACACCACCTCACACTGATCAACAGTGAAATTCATTAACACACCCCCTCACACTGACCTATAGTGAAATTCATGAACACACCCCCTCACACTGACCTATAGTGACATTCATTAACACACCACCTCACACTGATCTACAGTGAAATTCGTTAACACACCGCCTCACACTGATCTATAGTGAAATTGATTAACACACCGCCTCACATTGATCTATAGTGAAATTCATTAACACACCACCTCACACTGATCTATAGTGAAATGTATTAACACACCACCTCACACTGATCTACAGTGAAATTCATTAATACAACCCCTCTCACTGATCTACAGTGAAATTCATTAACACACCACCTCACACTGATCTATAGTGAAATTCATTAACACACCACCTCACACTGATCTATAGTGAAATTCATCAACACACCACCTCACACTGATCTACAGTAAAATTCATTAACACACCACCTCACACTGACCCATAGTGAAATTCATTAACACCCCCTCACTGATCTGCAGTGAAATTCATTAACACACCCCCTCACACTGACCTATAGTGAAATTCATTAACACATACCCTGACACTGATCTACAGTGAAATTCATTAACACACCATCTCACACTGATCTACAGTGAAATTCATTAACACACCACCTCACACTGATCTATAGTGAAATTCATTAACACACTACCTCACACTGATCTATAGTGAAATTCTTTAACACACTACCTCACACTGATCTATAGTGAAATTCATTAACACACCACCTCACACAGATCTACAGTGAAATTCAGTAACACACCACCTCACACTGAACTATTGTGAAATTCATTAACACACCACCTCACACTGACCCATAGTGAAATTCATTAACACCCCCTCACTGATCTACAGTGAAGTTCATTAACACACACCCTCACACTGACCTATAGTGAAATTCATTAACACATACCCTCACACTGATCTACAGTTAAATTCATTAACACACCACCTCACACTGATCTATAGTGAAATTTATTAACACACCACCTCACACTAATCTACAGTGAAATTCATTAACACACCACCTCAAACTGATCTATAGTGAAATTCATTAACTCACCACCTCACACTGATCGATAGTGAAATTCAGTAACACACCCCCTCACACTGACCTATAGTGAAATTCATTAACACACCCCCTCACACTGACCTATAGTGACATTCATTAACACACCACCTCATATGATCGACAGTGAAATTCATTAACACCCCACCTCACACTGATCTATAGTGAAATTCATTAACACACCACCTCACACTGATCTATAGTGAAATTCATTAACACCACCTCCCCCTGATCTATGGTGAAATTCATTAACACACCCCCTCACACTGATCTACAGTGAAATTCATTAACACACCACCTCACACTGATCCATAGTTCAATTCAGTACCACCCCCTCACTGATCTACAGTGAAATTCATTAACACACCCCCTCACACTGATCTATAGAGTAATTCATTAACACACACCCTCACACTGATCTACAGTGAAATTCATGAACACACCCCCTCACACTGACCTATAGTGACATTCATTAACACACCACCTCACACTGATCTACAGTGAAATTCGTTAACACACCGCCTCACACTGATCTATAGTGAAATTGATTAACACACCGCCTCACATTGATCTATAGTGAAATTCATTAACACACCACCTCACACTGATCTATAGTGAAATTCATTAACACCACCTCACACTGATCTATAGTGAAATGTATTAACACACCACCTCACACTGATCTACAGTGAAATTCATTAATACAACCCCTCTCACTGATCTATAGTGAAATTCATTAATACACCACCTCACACTGATCTATAGTGAAATTCATTAACACACCACCTCACACTGATCTATAGTGAAATTCATTAACACACCACCTCACACTGATCTACAGTAAAATTCATTAACACACCACCTCACACTGAACTATAGTGAAATTCATTAACACACCACCTCACACTGACCCATAGTGAAATTCATTAACACCCCCTCACTGATCTACAGTGAAATTCATTAACACACCCCCTCACACTGACCTATAGTGAAATTCATTAACACATACCCTGACACTGATCTACAGTGAAATTCATTATCACACCACCTCACACTGATCTATAGTGAAATTCATTAACACACCACCTCACACTGATCTATAGTGAAATTCATTAACACACCACCTCACACTGAACTATAGTGAAATTCATTAACACACCACCTTGCACTGATCTATAGTGAAATTCATTAACACACACCCTCACACTGATCTACAGTGAAATTCATTAACACACCCCCTCACACTGATCTACAGTGAAATTCATTAACACACCACCTCACACTGATCTATAGTGAAATTTATTAACACACCACCTCACACTGATCTACAGTGAAATTCATTAACACAACCCCTCACACTGATCTATAGTGAAATTCATTAACACACCACCTCACACTGATCGAGAGTGATATTCATTAACACACCCCCTCACACTGACCTATAGTGAAATTCATTAACACACCCCCTGACACTGATCTACAGTGACATTCATTAACACACCACCTCACACTGATCTATAGTGAAATTCATTAACACACCACCTCACACTGATCTATAGTGAAATTCATTAACACACCACCTCACACTGAACTATAGTGAAATTCATTAACACACCACCTCGCACTGATCTATAGTGAAATTCATTAACACACACCCTCATACTGATCTACAGTGAAATTCATTAACACACCACCTCACACTGATCTATAGTGAAATTCATTAACACACCACCTCACACTGATCTATAGTGAAATTCATTAACACCACCTCACACTGATCTATGGTGAAATTTATTAACACACCACCTCACACTGATCTACAGTGAAATTCATTAACACAACCCCTCACACTGATCTTTCGTGAAATTCATTAACACACCACCTCACACTGATCTATAGTGAAATTCATTAACGCACCACCTCACACTGATCTATAGTGAAATTTATTAACACACCCCCTCACACTGATCTACAGTGAAATTTATTAACACACCACCTCACACTGATCCATAGTTCAATTCAGTAACACCCCCTCACTGATCTACAGTGAAATTCATTAACACACCCCCTCACACTGATCAATAGTGAAATTCATTAACACACACCCTCACACTGATCTAAAGTGAAATTCATTAACCCCCCACCTCACACTGATCTATAGTGAAATTCATTAACACACCACCTCACACTAATCTACAGTGAAATTCATTAACACACCACCTCACACTGATCTACAGTGAAATTCATTAACACACCACCTCACACTGATCTATAGTGAAATTCATTAACACACCACCTCACACTGATCTATAGTGAAATTCATTAACACACCACCTCAAACTGATCTATAGTGAAATTCATTAACACCATCTCACACTGATCTATAGTGAAATTTATTAACACACCACCTCACACTGATCTACAGTGAAATTCATTAACACAACCCCTCACACTGATCTATAGTGAAATTCATTAACACACCACCTCACACTGATCTATAGTGAAATTCATTAACGCACCACCTCACACTGATCGAGAGTGATATTCATTAACACACCCCCTCACACTGACCTATAGTGAAATTCATTAACACACCCCCTGACACTGATCTACAGTGACATTCATTAACACACCACCTCACACTGATCTATAGTGAAATTCATTAACACACCACCTCACACTGATCTATAGTGAAATTCATTAACACACCACCTCACACTGAACTATAGTGAAATTCATTAACACACCACCTCGCACTGATCTATAGTGAAATTCATTAACACACCCCCTCATACTGATCTACAGTGAAATTCATTAACACACCACCTCACACTGATCTATAGTGAAATTCATTAACACACCACCTCACACTGATCTATAGTGAAATTCATTAACACCACCTCACACTGATCTATGGTGAAATTTATTAACACACCACCTCACACTGATCTACAGTGAAATTCATTAACACAACCCCTCACACTGATCTATAGTGAAATTCATTAACACACCACCTCACACTGATCTATAGTGAAATTCATTAACGCACCACCTCACACTGATCTATAGTGAAATTTATTAACACCCCCTCTCACACTGATCTACAGTGAAATTTATTAACACACCACCTCACACTGATCCATAGTTCAATTCAGTAACACCCCCTCACTGATCTACAGTGAAATTCATTAACACACCCCCTCACACTGATCAACAGTGAAATTCATTAACACACACCCTCACACTGAACTAAAGTGAAATTCATTAACCCCCCACCTCACACTGATCTATAGTGAAATTCATTAACACACCACCTCACACTAATCTACAGTGAAATTCATTAACACACCACCTCACACTGATCTATAGTGAAATTCATTCACACACCACCTCACACTGATCGAGAGTGAAATTCATTAACACACCCCCTCACACTGACCTATAGTGAAATTCATTAACACATACCCTGACACTGATCTACAGTGAAATTCATTAACACACCACCTCACACTGATCTATAGTGAAATTCATTAACACACCACCTCACACTGATCTATAGTGAAATTCATTAACACACCACCTCACACTGAACTATAGTGAAATTCATTAACACACCACCTTGCACTGATCTATAGTGAAATTCATTAACACACCCCCTCACACTGATCTACAGTGAAATTCATTAACACACCCCCTCACACTGATCTACAGTGAAATTCATTAACACACCACCTCACACTGATCTATAGTGAAATTTATTAACACACCACCTCACACTGATCTACAGTGAAATTCATTAACACAACCCCTCACACTGATCTATAGTGAAATTCATTTACACACCACCTCACACTGATCGAGAGTGATATTCATTAACACACCCCCTCACACTGACCTATAGTGAAATTCATTAACACACCCCCTGACACTGATCTACAGTGACATTCATTAACACACCACCTCACACTGATCTCTAGTGAAATTCATTAACACACCACCTCACACTGATCTATAGTGAAATTCATTAACACACCACCTCACACTGAACTATAGTGAAATTCATTAACACACCACCTCGCACTGATCTATAGTGAAATTCATTAACACACACCCTCATACTGATCTACAGTGAAATTCATTAACACACCACCTCACACTGATCTATAGTGAAATTCATTAACACACCACCTCACACTGATCTATAGTGAAATTCATTAACACCACCTCACACTGATCTATGGTGAAATTTATTAACACACCACCTCACACTGATCTACAGTGAAATTCATTAACACAACCCCTCACACTGATCTTTCGTGAAATTCATTAACACACCACCTCACACTGATCTATAGTGAAATTCATTAACGCACCACCTCACACTGATCTATAGTGAAATTTATTAACACACCCCCTCACACTGATCTACAGTGAAATTTATTAACACACCACCTCACACTGATCCATAGTTCAATTCAGTAACACCCCCTCACTGATCTACAGTGAAATTCATTAACACACCCCCTCACACTGATCAATAGTGAAATTCATTAACACACACCCTCACACTGATCTAAAGTGAAATTCATTAACCCCCCACCTCACACTGATCTATAGTGAAATTCATTAACACACCACCTCACACTAATCTACAGTGAAATTCATTAACACACCACCTCACACTGATCTACAGTGAAATTCATTAACACACCACCTCACACTGATCTATAGTGAAATTCATTAACACACCACCTCACACTGATCTATAGTGAAATTCATTAACACACCACCTCAAACTGATCTATAGTGAAATTCATTAACACCATCTCACACTGATCTATAGTGAAATTTATTAACACACCACCTCACACTGATCTACAGTGAAATTCATTAACACAACCCCTCACACTGATCTATAGTGAAATTCATTAACACACCACCTCACACTGATCTGTAGTGAAATTCATTAACGCACCACCTCACACTGATCGAGAGTGATATTCATTAACACACCCCCTGACACTGATCTACAGTGACATTCATTAACACACCACCTCACACTGATCTATAGTGAAATTCATTAACACACCACCTCACACTGATCTATAGTGAAATTCATTAACACACCACCTCACACTGAACTATAGTGAAATTCATTAACACACCACCTCGCACTGATCTATAGTGAAATTCATTAACACACCCCCTCATACTGATCTACAGTGAAATTCATTAACACACCACCTCACACTGATCTATAGTGAAATTCATTAACACACCACCTCACACTGATCTATAGTGAAATTCATTAACACCACCTCACACTGATCTATGGTGAAATTTATTAACACACCACCTCACACTGATCTACAGTGAAATTCATTAACACAACCCCTCACACTGATCTATAGTGAAATTCATTAACACACCACCTCACACTGATCTATAGTGAAATTCATTAACGCACCACCTCACACTGATCTATAGTGAAATTTATTAACACCCCCTCTCACACTGATCTACAGTGAAATTTATTAACACACCACCTCACACTGATCCATAGTTCAATTCAGTAACACCCCCTCACTGATCTACAGTGAAATTCATTAACACACCCCCTCACACTGATCAATAGTGAAATTCATTAACACACACCCTCACACTGAACTAAAGTGAAATTCATTAACCCCCCACCTCACACTGATCTATAGTGAAATTCATTAACACACCACCTCACACTAATCTACAGTGAAATTCATTAACACACCACCTCACACTGATCTATAGTGAAATTCATTCACACACCACCTCACACTGATCGAGAGTGAAATTCATTAACACACCCCCTCACACTGACCTATAGTGAAATTCATTAACACACCCCCTCACACTGACCTATAGTGACATTCATTAACACACCACCTCACACTGATCTACAGTGAAATTCATTAACACACCACCTCACACTGATCTACAGTGAAATTCGTTAACACACCGCCTCACACTGATCTATAGTGAAATTGATTAACACACCGCCTCACATTGATCTACAGTGAAATTCATTAACACACCACCTCACACTGATCTACAGTGAAATTCATTAACACAACCCCTCACACTGATCTATAGTGAAATTCATTAACACACCACCTCACACTGATCTATAGTGAAATTCATTAACTCACCACCTCACACTGATCGATAGTGAAATTCAGTAACACACCCCCTCACACTGACCTATAGTGAAATTCATTAACACACCCCCTCACACTGACCTATAGTGACATTCATTAACACACCACCTCACATGATCGACAGTGAAATTCATTAACACACCACCTCACACTGATCTACAGTGAAATTCATTAACACACCGCCTCACACCGATCTATCGTGAAATTCATTCACACACCACCTCACACTGATCTATAGTGAAATTCATTAACAACATCTCACACTGATCTATAGTGAAATTTATTAACACCCCACCTCACACTGATCTGCAGTGAAATTCATTAACACAACCCCTCACACTGATCTATAGTGAAATTCATTAACACACCACCTCACACTGATCTATAGTGAAATTTATTAACACACCCCCTCACACTGATCTACAGTGAAATTTATTAACACACCACCTCACACTGATCCATAGTTCAATTCAGTAACAACCCCTCACTGATCTACAGTGAAATTCATTAACACACCCCCTCACACTGATCAATAGTGAAATTCATTAACACACACCCTCACACTGATCTAAAGTGAAATTCATGAACCCCCCACCTCACACTGATCTATAGTGAAATTCATTAACACACCAACTCATACTAATCTACAGTGAAATTCATTAACACACCACCTCACACTGATCTATAGTGAAATTCATTAACACACCACCTCACACTGATCGAGAGTGAAATTCATTAACACACCCCCTCACACTGACCTATAGTGAAATTCATTAACACACCCCCTCACACTGACCTATAGTGACATTCATTAACACACCACCTCACACTGATCTACAGTGAAATTCATTAACACACCACCTCACACTGATCTACAGTGAAATTCGTTAACACACCGCCTCACACTGATCTATAGTGAAATTGATTAACACACCGCCTCACATTGATCTATAGTGAAATTCATTAACACACCACCTCACACCGATCTATAGTTAAATTCATTAACACCACCTCACACTGATCTATAGTGAAATGTATTAACACACCACCTCACACTGATCTACAGTGAAATTCATTAACACAACCCCTCACACTGATCTATAGTGAAATTCATTAACACACCACCTCACACTGATCTATCATGAAATTCATTAACGCACCACCTCACACTGATCTATAGTGAAATTCATTAACACACCACCTCACACTGATCTATAGTGAAATTCATTAACTCACCACCTCACACTGATCTGCAGTGAAATTCATTAACACAACCCCTCACACTGATCTATAGTGAAATTCATTAACACACCACCTCACACTGATCTAAAGTGAAATGTATTAACACACCACCTCACACTGATCTATAGTGAAATTTATTAACACACCACCTCACACTGATCTGCAGTGAAATTCATTAACACAACCCCTCACACTGATCTATAGTGAAATTCATTAACACACCACCTCACACTGATCTAAAGTGAAATTCATTAACACACCCCCTCACACTGATCTACAGTGAAATTTATTAACACACGACCTCACACTGATCCATAGTTCAATTCAGTAACAACCCCTCACTGATCTACAGTGAAATTCATTAACACACCCCCTCACACTGATCAAGAGTGAAATTCATTAACACACACCCTCACACTGACCCATAGTGAAATTCATTAACCCCCAACCTCACACTGATCTATAGTGAAATTCATTAACACACCACCTCACACTAATCTACAGTGAAATTCATTAACACACCACCTCACACTGATCTATAGTGAAATTCATTAACACACCACCTCACACTGATCGAGAGTGAAATTCATTAACACACCCCCTCACACTGACCTTTAGTGAAATTCATTAACACCCCCCCTCACACTGACCTATAGTGACATTCATTAACACACCACCTCACACTGATCTACAGTGAAATATATTAACACACCACCTCACACTGATCTATAGTGAAATTCATTAACACACCACCTCACACTGATCGAGAGTGAAATTCATTAACACACCCCCTCACACTGACCTATAGTGAAATTCATTAATACACCCCCTCACACTGACCTATAGTGACATTCATTAACACACCACCTCACACTGATCTACAGTGAAATTCGTTAACACACCGCCTCACACTGATCTATAGTGAAATTGATTAACACACTGCCTCACATTGATCTATAGTGAAATTCATTAACACACCACCTCACACTGATCTATAGTTAAATTCATTAACACCACCTCACACTGATCTATAGTGAAATGTATTAACACACCACCTCACACTGATCTACAGTGAAATTCATTAACACAACCCCTCACACTGATCTATAGTGAAATTAATTAACACACCACCTCACACTGATCTATCGTGAAATTAATTAACGCACCACCTCACACTGATCTATATTGAAATTCATTAACACACCACCTCACACTGATCTATAGTGAAATTCATTAACTCACCACCTCACACTGATCGATAGTGAAATTCAGTAACACACCCCCTCACACTGACCTATAGTGAAATTCATTAACACACCCCCTCAAACTGACCTATAGTGACATTCATTAACACACCACCTCACATGATCAACAGTGAAATTCATTAACACACCACCTCACACTGATCTACAGTGAAATTCATTAACACACCGCCTCACACCGATCTATCGTGAAATTCATTCACACACCACCTCACACTGATCTATAGTGAAATTCATTAACACCATCTCACACTGATCTATAGTGAAATTTATTAACACACCACCTCACACTGATCTGCAGTGAAATTCATTAACACAACCCCTCACACTGATCTATAGTGAAATTCATCAACACACCACCTCACACTGATCTATAGTGAAATTTATTAACACACCCCCTCACACTGATCTACAGTGAAATTTATTAACACACCACCTCACACTGATCCATAGTTCAATTCAGTAACAACCCCTCACTGATCTACAGTGAAATTCATTAACACACCCCCTCACACTGATCAATAGTGAAATTCATTAACACACACCCTCACACTGATCTAAAGTGAAATTCATTAACCCCCCACCTCACACTGATCTATAGTGAAATTCATTAACACACCACCTCACACTAATCTACAGTGAAATTCATTAACACACCACCTCACACTGATCTATAGTGAAATTCATTAACACACCACCTCACACTGATCGAGAGTGAAATTCATTAACACACCCCCTCACACTGACCTTTCGTGAAATTCATTAAAACACCCCCTCACACTGACCTATAGTGACATTCATTAACACACCACCTCACACTGATCTACAGTGAAATTCATTAACACACCACCTCACACTGATCTACAGTGAAATTCGTTAACACACCGCCTCACACTGATCTATAGTGAAATTGATTAACACACCGCCTCACATTGATCTATAGTTAAATTCATTAACACACCACCTCACACTGATCTATAGTTAAATTCATTAACACCACCTCACACTGATCTATAGTGAAATGTATTAACACACCACCTCACACTGATCTACAGTGAAATTCATTAACACAGCCCCTCACACTGATCAATAGTGAAATTCATTAACACACCACCTCACACTGATCTATAGTGAAATTCATTAACGCACCACCTCACACTGATCTATAGTGAAATTCATTAACACACCACCTCACACTGATCTATAGTGAAATTCATTAACTCACCACCTCACACTGATCGATAGTGAAATTCAGTAACACACCCCCTCACACGGACCTATAGTGAAATTCATTAACACAACCCCTCACACTGACCTATAGTGACATTCATTAACACACCACCTCACATGATCGACAGTGAAATTCATTAACACACCACCTCACACTGATCTACAGTGAAATTCATGAACACACCGCCTCACACTGATCTATCGTGAAATTCATTAACACACCACCTCACACTGATCTATAGTGAAATTCATTAACACCATCTCACACTGATCTATAGTGAAATTTATTAACACACCACCTCACACTGATCGACAGTGAAATTCATTAACACAACCCCTCACACTGATCTATAGTGAAATTCATTAACACACCAACTCACACTGATCTAAAGTGAAATTCATTAACGCACCACCTCACACTGATCTATAGTGAAATGTATTAACACACCACCTCACACTGATCTACAGTGAAATTCATTAACACAACCCCTCACACTGATCTATAGTGAAATTCATTAACACACCACCTCACACTGATCTATCGTGAAATTCATTAACGCACCACCTCACACTGATCTATAGTGAAATTCATTAACACACCACCTCACACTGATCTATAGTGAAATTCATTAACTCACCACCTCACACTGATCGATAGTGAAATTCAGTAACACACCCCCTCACACTGACCTATAGTGAAATTCATTAACTCACCCCCTCACACTGACCTATAGTGACATTCATTAACACACCAGCTCACATGATCGACAGTGAAATTCATTAACACACCAACTCACACTGATCTACAGTGAAATTCATTAACACACCGCCTCACACCGATCTATCATGAAATTCATTCACACACCACCTCACACTGATCTATACTGAAATTCATTAACACCATCTCACACTGATCTATAGTGAAATTTATTAACACACCACCTCACACTGATCTGCAGTGAAATTCATTAACACAACCCCTCACACTGATCTATAGTGAAATTCATTAACACACCACCTCACACTGATCTATATTGAAATTTATTAACACACCCCCTCACACTGATCTACAGTGAAATTTATTAACACACCACCTCACACTGATCCATAGTTCAATTCAGTAACAACCCCTCACTGATCTACAGTGAAATTCATTAACACACCCCGTCACACTGATCAATAGTGAAATTCATTAACACACACCCTCACACTGATCTAAAGTGAAATTCATTAACCCCCCACCTCACACTGATCTATAGTGAAATTCATTGACACACCACCTCACACTGATCTACAGTGAAATTCATTACCACACCACCTCACACTAATCTACAGTGAAATTCATTAACACACCACCTCACACTGATCGAGAGTGAAATTCATTAACACACCACCTCACACTGACCGATAGTGACATTCATTAACACACCCCCTCACACTGACCTACAGTGAAATTCATTAACACACCACCTCACACTGATCTACAGTGAAATTCGTTAACACACCGCCTCACACTGATCGATAGTGAAATTGATTAACACACCGCCTCACATTGATCGAAAGTGAAATGTATTAACACACCACCTCACACTGATCCACAGTGAAATTCATTAACACAACCCCTCATACTGATCTATAGTGAAATTCATTGAAACACCACCTCACACTGATCTACAGTGAAATTCATTAACGCACCACCACACACTGATCTTTCGTGAAATTCATTAACAATCCACCTCACACTGATCTATAGTGAAATTCATTAACACACCACCTCACACTGATCTACAGTAAAATTCATTAACACACCACCTCACACTGAACTATAGTGAAATTCATTAACACACCACCTCACACTGACCCATAGTGAAATTCATGAGCACCCCCTCACTGATCTGCAGTGAAATTCATTAACACACCCCCTCACACTGACCTATAGTGAAATTCATTAACACATACCCTCACACTGATCTACAGTGAAATTCATTAACACACCACCTCACACTGATCTATAGTGAAATTCATTAACACACCACCTCACACTGATCTATAGTGAAATTCATTAACACACCACCTCACACTGATCGATAGTGAAATTCATTAACACACCACCTCACACTGATCTATAGTGAAATTCATTAACACACCACCTCAAACTGATCTATAGTGAAATTCATTAACACCACCTCACACTGATCTATGGTGAAATTCATTTACACACACCCTCACACTGATCTATAGTGAAATTCATTAACACACCACCTCACACTGATCTATAGTGAAATTCATTAACACACACCCTCATACTGATCTAAAGTGAAATTCATTAACACACCACCTCACACTGATCTATAGTGAAATTCATTAACACACCACCTCACACTAATCTACAGTGAAATTCATTAACACACCACCTCACACTGATCTATAGTGAAATTCATTAACACACCACCTCACACTGATCGATAGCGAAATTCATTAACACACCCCCTCACACTGACATATAGTGAAATTCATTAACACACCCCCTCACACTGACCTATAGTGACATTCATTAACACACCACCTCACACTGATCTACAGTGAAATTCATTAACACACCACCTCACACTGATCTACAGTGAAATTCGTTAACACACCGCCTCACACTGATCTATAGTGAAATTGATTAACACACCGCCTCACATTGATCTATAGTGAAATTCATTAGCACACCACCTCACACTGATCTATTTTGAAATTCATTAACACCACCTCACACTGATCTATAGTGAAATGTATTAACACACCACCTCACACTGATCTACAGTGAAATTCATTAACACACCACCTCACACAGATCTACAGTGAAATTCATTAACACACCACCTCACACTGAACTATATTGAAATTCATTAACACACCACCTCACACTGACCCGTAGTGAAATTCATTAACACCCCCTCACTGATCTACAGTGAAATTCATTAACACACCCCCTCACACTGATCTATAGTGAAATTCATTTACACATACCCTCACACTGATCTACAGTGAAATTCATTAACACACCACCTCACACTGATCTACAGTGAAATTCATTAACACTCCACCTCACACTGATCTATAGTGAAATACATTAACGCACCACCTCACACTGATCTATAGTGAAATTCATTAACACACCACCTCACACTGATCTATAGTGAAATTCATTAACACACCAGCTCACACTGATCTACAGTAAAATTCATTAACACACCACCTCACACTGAACTATAGTGGAATTCATTAACACACCACCTCATACTGACCCATAGCGAAATTCATTAACTCCCCCTCACTGATCTACAGTGAAATTCATTAACACACCCCCTCACACTGAACTATAGTGAAATTCATTAACACATACCCCCACACTGATCTACAATGAAATTCATTAACACACCACCTCACACTGATCTCTAGTGAAATTCATTAACACACCACCTCACACTGATCGATAGTGAAATTCATTAACACACCCCCTCACACTGACCTATAGTGAAATTCATGAACACACCCCCTCACACTGACCTATAGTGACATTCATTCACACACCACCTCACACTGATCTACAGTGAAATTCGTTAACACACCGCCTCACACTGATCTATAGTGAAATTCATTAACACACCACCTCACACTGATCTATAGTGAAATTCATTAACACCACCTCACACTGATCTATAGTGAAATGTATTAACACACCACCTCACACTGATCTACAGTGAAATTCATTAATACAACCCCTCTCACTGATCTATAGTGAAATTCATTAACACACCACCTCACACTGATCTATAGTGAAATTCATTAACGCACCACCTCACACTGATCTATAGTGAAATTCATTAACACACCACCTCACACTGATCTATAGTGAAATTCATTAACACACCACCTCACACTGATCTACAGTAAAATTCATTAACACACCACCTCACACTGAACTATAGTGAAATTCATTAACACACCACCTCACACTGACCCATAGTGAAATTCATTAACACCCCCTCACTGATCTACAGTGAAATTCATTAACACACCCCCTCACACTGACCTATAGTGAAATTCATTAACACATACCCTGACACTGATCTACAGTGAAATTCATTAACACACCACCTCACACTGATCTATAGTGAAATTCATTAACACACCACCTCACACTGATCTATAGTGAAATTCATTAACACACCACCTCACACTGAACTATAGTGAAATTCATTAACACACCACCTCGCACTGATCTATATTGAAATTCATTAACACACCCCCTCACACTGATCTACAGTGAAATTCATTAACACACCAACTCACACTGATCTACAGTGAAATTCATTAACACACCACCTCACACTGATCTATAGTGAAATTCATTAACACCATCTCACACAGATCTATAGTGAAATTTATTAACACACCACCTCACACTGATCTACAGTGAAATTCATTAACACAACCCCTCACACTGATCTATAGTGAAATTCATTAACACACCACCTCACACTGATCTACAGTGAAATTCATTAATGCACCACCTCACACTGATCGAGAGTGATATTCATTAACACACCCCCTCACACTGACCTATAGTGAAATTCATTAAAACACCCCCTGATACTGATCTACAGTGACATTCATTAACACACCACCTCACACTGATCTATAGTGAAATTCATTAACACACCACCTCACACTGATCTATAGTGAAATTCATTAACACACCACCTCACACTGAACTATAGTGAAATTCATTAACACACGACCTCGCACTGATCTATAGAGAAATTCATTAACACACCACCTCACACTGATCTATAGTGAAATTCATTAACACACCACCTCACACTGATCTATAGTGAAATTCATTAACACACCACCTCAAACTGATCTATAGTGAAATTCATTAACACCACCTCACACTGATCTATGGTGAAATTCATTTACACACCCCCTCACACTGATCTATAGTGAAATTCATTAACACACCACCTCACACTGATCTATAGTAAAATTCATTAACACACACCCTCACACTGATCTAAAGTGATATTCATTAACACACCACCTCACACTGATCTATAGTGAAATTCATTAACACACCACCTCACACTAATCTACAGTGAAATTCATTAACACACCACCTCACACTGATCTATAGTGAAATTCATTAACACACCACCTCACACTGATCGATAGCGAAATTCATTAACACACCCCCTCACACTGACATAGAGTGAAATTCATTAACACACCCCCTCACACTGACCTATAGTGTCATTCATTAACACACCACCTCACACTGATCTACAGTGACATTCATTCACACACCACCTCACACTGATCTACAGTGAAATTCGTTAACACACCGCCTCACACTGATCTATAGTGAAATTGATTAACACACCGCCTCACTTTGATCTATAGTGAAATTCATTAACACACCACCTCACACTGATCTATAGTGAAATTCATTAACACCACCTCACACTGATCTATAGTGAAATGTATTAACACACCACCTCACACTGATCTACAGTGAAATTCATTAATACAACCCCTCTCACTGATCTATAGTGAAATTCATTAACACACCACCTCACACTGATCTATAGTGAAATTCATTAACGCACCACCTCACACTGATCTATAGTGAAATTCATTAACACACCACCTCACACTGATCTATAGTGAAATTCATTAACACACCACCTCACACTGATCTACAGTAAAATTCATTAACACACCACCTCATACTGAACTATAGTGAAATTCATTAACACACCACCTCACACTGACCCATAGTGAAATTCATTAACACCCCCTCACTGATCTACAGTGAAATTCATTAACACACCCCCTCACACTGACCTATAGTGAAATTCATTAACACATACCCTGACACTGATCTACAGTGAAATTCATTAACACACCACCTCACACTGATCTATAGTGAAATTCATTAACACACCAACTCACACTGATCTATAGTGAAATTCATTAACACACCACCTCACACTGAACTATAGTGAAATTCATTAACACACCACCTCGCACTGATCTATAGTGAAATTCATTAACACACCCCCTCACACTGATCTACAGTGAAATTCATTAACACACCACCTCACACTGATCTACAGTGAAATTCATTAACACACCACCTCACACTGATCTATAGTGAAATTCATTAACACCATCTCACACTGATCTATAGTGAAATTTATTAACACACCACCTCACACTGATCTACAGTGAAATTCATTAACACAACCCCTCACACAGATCTATAGTGAAATTCATTAACACACCACCTCACACTGATTTACAGTGAAATTCATTAACGCACCACCTCACACTGATCGAGAGTGATATTCATTAACACACCCCCTCACACTGACCTATAGTGAAATTCATTAAAACACCCCCTGATACTGATCTACAGTGACATTCATTAACACACCACCTCACACTGATCTATAGTGAAATTCATTAACACACCACCTCACACTGATCTATAGTGAAATTCATTAACACACCACCTCACACTGAACTAAAATGAAATTCATTAACACACGACCTCGCACTGATCTATAGAGAAATTCATTAACACACCCCCTCACACTGATCTACAGTGAAATTCATTAACACACCACCTCACACTGATCTATAGTGAAATTCATTAACACACCACCTCACACTGATCTATAGTGAAATTCATTAACACCACCTCACACTGATCTATGGTGAAATTTATTAACACACCACCTCACACTGATCTACAGTGAAATTCATTAACACAACCCCTCACACTGATCTATAGTGAAATTCATTAACACACCACCTCACACTGATCTATAGTGAAATTCATTAACGCACCACCTCACACTGATCTATAGTGAAATTTATTAACACACCACCTCACACTGATCTACAGTGAAATTCATTAACACACCACCTCACACTGATCTACAGTGAAATTCATTAACACACCCCCTCACACTGACCTACAGTGAAAGTCATTAACACACACCCTCACACTGATCTAAAGTGAAATTCATTAACCCCACACCTCACACTGATCTATAGTGAAATTCATTAACACACCACCTCACACTGATCGAGAGTGAAATTCATTAACACACCCCCTCACACTGACCTATAGTGAAAGTCATTAACACACCCCCTCACACTGACCTATAGTGACATTCATTAACACACCACCTCACACTGATCTACAGTGAAATTCATTAACACACCACCTCACACTGATCTACAGTGAAATTCGTTAACACACCGCCTCACACTGATCTATAGAGAAATTGATTAACACACCGCCTCACATTGATCTATAGTGAAATTCATTAACACACCACCTCACACTGATCTATATTTAAATTCATTAACACCACCTCACACTGATCTATAGTGAACTGTATTAACACACCCCCTCACACTGACCTATAGTGAAATTCATTAACACATACCCTGACACTGATCTACAGTGAAATTCATTAACACACCACCTCACACTGATCTATAGTGAAATTCATTAACACACCACCTCACACTGATCTATCGTGAAATTCATTAACACACCACCTCACACTGAACTATAGTGAAATTCATTAACACACCACCTCGCACTGATCTATATTGAAATTCATTAACACACCCCCTCACACTGATCTACAGTGAAATTCATTAACACACCAACTCACACTGATCTACAGTGAAATTCATTAACACACCACCTCACACTGATCTATAGTGAAATTCATTAACGCACCACCTCACACTGATCTATAGTGAAATTCATTAACACACCACCTCACACTGATCTATAGTGAAATTCATTAACACACCAGCTCACACTGATCTACAGTAAAATTCATTAACACACCACCTCACACTGAACTATAGTGGAATTCATTAACACACCACCTCATACTGACCCATAGCGAAATTCATTAACTCCCCCTCACTGATCTACAGTGAAATTCATTAACACACCCCCTCACACTGACCTATAGTGAAATTCATTAACACATACCCCCACACTGATCTACAATGAAATTCATTAACACACCACCTCACACTGATCTCTAGTGAAATTCATTAACACACCACCTCACACTGATCGATAGTGAAATTCATTAACACACCCCCTCACACTGACCTATAGTGAAATTCATGAACACACCCCCTCACACTGACCTATAGTGACATTCATTCACACACCACCTCACACTGATCTACAGTGAAATTCGTTAACACACCGCCTCACACTGATCTATAGTGAAATTGATTAACACACCGCCTCACATTGATCTATAGTGAAATTCATTAACACACCACCTCACACTGATCTATAGTGAAATTCATTAACACCACCTCACACTGATCTATAGTGAAATGTATTAACACACCACCTCACACTGATCTACAGTGAAATTCATTAATACAACCCCTCTCACTGATCTATAGTGAAATTCATTAACACACCACCTCACACTGATCTATAGTGAAATTCATTAACGCACCACCTCACACTGATCTATAGTGAAATTCATTAACACACCACCTCACACTGATCTATAGTGAAATTCATTAACACACCACCTCACACTGATCTACAGTAAAATTCATTAACACACCACCTCACACTGAACTATAGTGAAATTCATTAACACACCACCTCACACTGACCCATAGTGAAATTCATTAACACCCCCTCACTGATCTACAGTGAAATTCATTAACACACCCCCTCACACTGACCTATAGTGAAATTCATTAACACATACCCTGACACTGATCTACAGTGAAATTCATTAACACACCACCTCACACTGATCTATAGTGAAATTCATTAACACACCACCTCACACTGATCTATAGTGAAATTCATTAACACACCACCTCACACTGAACTATAGTGAAATTCATTAACACACCACCTCGCACTGATCTATATTGAAATTCATTAACACACCCCCTCACACTGATCTACAGTGAAATTCATTAACACACCAACTCACACTGATCTACAGTGAAATTCATTAACACACCACCTCACACTGATCTATAGTGAAATTCATTAACACCATCTCACACAGATCTATAGTGAAATTTATTAACACACCACCTCACACTGATCTACAGTGAAATTCATTAACACAACCCCTCACACTGATCTATAGTGAAATTCATTAACACACCACCTCACACTGATCTACAGTGAAATTCATTAATGCACCACCTCACACTGATCGAGAGTGATATTCATTAACACACCCCCTCACACTGACCTATAGTGAAATTCATTAAAACACCCCCTGATACTGATCTACAGTGACATTCATTAACACACCACCTCACACTGATCTATAGTGAAATTCATTAACACACCACCTCACACTGATCTATAGTGAAATTCATTAACACACCACCTCACACTGAACTATAGTGAAATTCATTAACACACGACCTCGCACTGATCTATAGAGAAATTCATTAACACACCACCTCACACTGATCTATAGTGAAATTCATTAACACACCACCTCACACTGATCTATAGTGAAATTCATTAACACACCACCTCAAACTGATCTATAGTGAAATTCATTAACACCACCTCACACTGATCTATGGTGAAATTCATTTACACACCCCCTCACACTGATCTATAGTGAAATTCATTAACACACCACCTCACACTGATCTATAGTGAAATTCATTAACACACACCCTCACACTGATCTAAAGTGATATTCATTAACACACCACCTCACACTGATCTATAGTGAAATTCATTAACACACCACCTCACACTAATCTACAGTGAAATTCATTAACACACCACCTCACACTGATCTATAGTGAAATTCATTAACACACCACCTCATACTGATCGATAGCGAAATTCATTAACACACCCCCTCAAACTGACATAGAGTGAAATTCATTAACACACCCCCTCACACTGACCTATAGTGTCATTCATTAACACACCACCTCACACTGATCTACAGTGACATTCATTCACACACCACCTCACACTGATCTACAGTGAAATTCGTTAACACACCACCTCACACTGATCTATAGTGAAATTGATTAACACACCGCCTCACTTTGATCTATAGTGAAATTCATTAACACACCACCTCACACTGATCTATAGTGAAATTCATTAACACCACCTCACACTGATCTATAGTGAAATGTATTAACACACCACCTCACACTGATCTACAGTGAAATTCATTAATACAACCCCTCTCACTGATCTATAGTGAAATTCATTAACACACCACCTCACACTGATCTATAGTGAAATTCATTAACGCACCACCTCAAACTGATCTATAGTGAAATTCATTAACACACCACCTCACACTGATCTATAGTGAAATTAATTAACACACCACCTCACACTGATCTACAGTAAAATTCATTAACACACCACCTCATACTGAACTATAGTGAAATTCATTAACACACCACCTCACACTGACCCATAGTGAAATTCATTAACACCCCCTCACTGATCTACAGTGAAATTCATTAACACACCCCCTCGCACTGACCTATAGTGAAATTCATTAACACATACCCTGACACTGATCTACAGTGAAATTCATTAACACACCACCTCACACTGATCTATAGTGAAATTCATTAACACACCAACTCACACTGATCTATAGTGAAATTCATTAACACACCACCTCACACTGAACTATAGTGAAATTCATTAACACACCACCTCGCACTGATCTATAGTGAAATTCATTAACACACCCCCTCACACTGATCTACAGTGAAATTCATTAACACACCACCTCACACTGATCTACAGTGAAATTCATTAACACACCACCTCACACTGATCTATAGTGAAATTCATTAACACCATCTCACACTGATCTATAGTGAAATTTATTAACACACCACCTCACACTGATCTACAGTGAAATTCATTAACACAACCCCTCACACTGATCTATAGTGAAATTCATTAACACACCACCTCACACTGATTTACAGTGAAATTCATTAACGCACCACCTCACACTGATCGAGAGTGATATTCATTAACACACCCTCTCACACTGACCTATAGTGAAATTCATTAAAACACCCCCTGATACTGATCTACAGTGACATTCATTAACACACCACCTCACACTGATCTATAGTGAAATTCATTAACACACCACCTCACACTGATCTATAGTGAAATTCATTAACACACCACCTCACACTGAACTAAAATGAAATTCATTAACACACGACCTCGCACTGATCTATAGAGAAATTCATTAACACACCCCCTCACACTGATCTACAGTGAAATTCATTAACACACCACCTCACACTGATCTATAGTGAAATTCATTAACACACCACCTCACACTGATCTATAGTGAAATTCATTAACACCACCTCACACTGATCTATGGTGAAATTTATTAACACACCACCTCACACTGATCTACAGTGAAATTCATTAACACAACCCCTCACACTGATCTATAGTGAAATTCATTAACACACCACCTCACACTGATCTATAGTGAAATTCATTAACGCACCACCTCACACTGATCTATCGTGAAATTTATTAACACACCACCTCACACTGATCTACAGTGAAATTCATTAACACACCACCTCACACTGATCTACAGTGAAATTCATTAACACACCCCCTCACACTGACCTATAGTGAAAGTCATTAACACACACCCTCACACTGATCTAAAGTGAAATTCATTAACCCCACACCTCACACTGATCTATAGTGAAATTCATTAACACACCACCTCACACTAATCTACAGTGAAATTCATTAACACACCACCTCACACTGATCTATAGTGAAATTCATTAACACACCACCTCACACTGATCGAGAGTGAAATTCATTAACACACCCCCTCACACTGACCTATAGTGAAAGTCATTAACACACCCCCTCACACTGACCTATAGTGACATTCATTAACACACCACCTCACACTGATCTACAGTGAAATTCATTAACACACCACCTCACACTGATCTACAGTGAAATTCGTTAACACACCGCCTCACACTGATCTATAGAGAAATTGATTAACACACCGCCTCACATTGATCTATAGTGAAATTCATTAACACACCACCTCACACTGATCTATATTTAAATTCATTAACACCACCTCACACTGATCTATAGTGAACTGTATTAACACACCCCCTCACACTGACCTATAGTGAAATTCATTAACACATACCCTGACACTGATCTACAGTGAAATTCATTAACACACCACCTCACACTGATCTATAGTGAAATTCATTAACACACCACCTCACACTGATCTATCGTGAAATTCATTAACACACCACCTCACACTGAACTATAGTGAAATTCATTAACACACCACCTCGCACTGATCTATATTGAAATTCATTAACACACCCCCTCACACTGATCTACAGTGAAATTCATTAACACACCAACTCACACTGATCTACAGTGAAATTCATTAACACACCACCTCACACTGATCTATAGTGAAATTCATTAACACCATCTCACACAGATCTATAGTGAAATTTATTAACACACCACCTCACACTGATCTACAGTGAAATTCATTAACACAACCCCTCACACTGATCTATAGTGAAATTCATTAACACACCACCTCACACTGATCTACAGTGAAATTCATTAATGCACCACCTCACACTGATCGAGAGTGATATTCATTAACACACCCCCTCACACTGACCTATAGTGAAATTCATTAAAACACCCCCTGATACTGATCTACAGTGACATTCATTAACACACCACCTCACACTGATCTATAGTGAAATTCATTAACACACCACCTCACACTGATCTATAGTGAAATTCATTAACACACCACCTCACACTGAACTATAGTGAAATTCATTAACACACGACCTCGCACTGATCTATAGAGAAATTCATTAACACACCCCCTCACACTGACATAGAGTGAAATTCATTAACACACCCCCTCACACTGACCTATAGTGTCATTCATTAACACACCACCTCACACTGATCTACAGTGACATTCATTCACACACCACCTCACACTGATCTACAGTGAAATTCGTTAACACACCGCCTCACACTGATCTATAGTGAAATTGATTAACACACCGCCTCACTTTGATCTATAGTGAAATTCATTAACACACCACCTCACACTGATCTATAGTGAAATTCATTAACACCACCTCACACTGATCTATAGTGAAATGTATTAACACACCACCTCACACTGATCTACAGTGAAATTCATTAATACAACCCCTCTCACTGATCTATAGTGAAATTCATTAACACACCACCTCACACTGATCTATAGTGAAATTCATTAACGCACCACCTCAAACTGATCTATAGTGAAATTCATTAACACACCACCTCACACTGATCTATAGTGAAATTCATTAACACACCACATCACACTGATCTACAGTAAAATTCATTAACACACCACCTCATACTGAACTATAGTGAAATTCATTAACACACCACCTCACACTGACCCATAGTGAAATTCATTAACACCCCCTCACTGATCTACAGTGAAATTCATTAACACACCCCCTCGCACTGACCTATAGTGAAATTCATTAACACATACCCTGACACTGATCTACAGTGAAATTCATTAACACACCACCTCACACTGATCTATAGTGAAATTCATTAACACACCAACTCACACTGATCTATAGTGAAATTCATTAACACACCACCTCACACTGAACTATAGTGAAATTCATTAACACACCACCTCGCACTGATCTATAGTGAAATTCATTAACACACCCCCTCACACTGATCTACAGTGAAATTCATTAACACACCACCTCACACTGATCTACAGTGAAATTCATTAACACACCACCTCACACTGATCTATAGTGAAATTCATTAACACCATCTCACACTGATCTATAGTGAAATTTATTAACACACCACCTCACACTGATCTACAGTGAAATTCATTAACACAACCCCTCACACTGATCTATAGTGAAATTCATTAACACACCACCTCACACTGATTTACAGTGAAATTCATTAACGCACCACCTCACACTGATCGAGAGTGATATTCATTAACACACCCTCTCACACTGACCTATAGTGAAATTCATTAAAACACCCCCTGATACTGATCTACAGTGACATTCATTAACACACCACCTCACACTGATCTATAGTGAAATTCATTAACACACCACCTCACACTGATCTATAGTGAAATTCATTAACACACCACCTCACACTGAACTAAAATGAAATTCATTAACACACGACCTCGCACTGATCTATAGAGAAATTCATTAACACACCCCCTCACACTGATCTACAGTGAAATTCATTAACACACCACCTCACACTGATCTATAGTGAAATTCATTAACACACCACCTCACACTGATCTATAGTGAAATTCATTAACACCACCTCACACTGATCTATGGTGAAATTTATTAACACACCACCTCACACTGATCTACAGTGAAATTCATTAACACAACCCCTCACACTGATCTATAGTGAAATTCATTAACACACCACCTCACACTGATCTATAGTGAAATTCATTAACGCACCACCTCACACTGATCTATAGTGAAATTTATTAACACACCACCTCACACTGATCTACAGTGAAATTCATTAACACACCACCTCACACTGATCTACAGTGAAATTCATTAACACACCCCCTCACACTGACCTATAGTGAAAGTCATTAACACACACCCTCACACTGATCTAAAGTGAAATTCATTAACCCCACACCTCACACTGATCTATAGTGAAATTCATTAACACACCACCTCACACTAATCTACAGTGAAATTCATTAACACACCACCTCACACTGATCTATAGTGAAATTCATTAACACACCACCTCACACTGATCGAGAGTGAAATTCATTAACACACCCCCTCACACTGACCTATAGTGAAAGTCATTAACACACCCCCTCACACTGACCTATAGTGACATTCATTAACACACCACCTCACACTGATCTACAGTGAAATTCATTAACACACCACCTCACACTGATCTACAGTGAAATTCGTTAACACACCGCCTCACACTGATCTATAGAGAAATTGATTAACACACCGCCTCACATTGATCTATAGTGAAATTCATTAACACACCACCTCACACTGATCTATATTTAAATTCATTAACACCACCTCACACTGATCTATAGTGAACTGTATTAACACACCCCCTCACACTGACCTATAGTGAAATTCATTAACACATACCCTGACACTGATCTACAGTGAAATTCATTAACACACCACCTCACACTGATCTATAGTGAAATTCATTAACACACCACCTCACACTGATCTATCGTGAAATTCATTAACACACCACCTCACACTGAACTATAGTGAAATTCATTAACACACCACCTCGCACTGATCTATATTGAAATTCATTAACACACCCCCTCACACTGATCTACAGTGAAATTCATTAACACACCAACTCACACTGATCTACAGTGAAATTCATTAACACACCACCTCACACTGATCTATAGTGAAATTCATTAACACCATCTCACACAGATCTATAGTGAAATTTATTAACACACCACCTCACACTGATCTACAGTGAAATTCATTAACACAACCCCTCACACTGATCTATAGTGAAATTCATTAACACACCACCTCACACTGATCTACAGTGAAATTCATTAATGCACCACCTCACACTGATCGAGAGTGATATTCATTAACACACCCCCTCACACTGACCTATAGTGAAATTCATTAAAACACCCCCTGATACTGATCTACAGTGACATTCATTAACACACCACCTCACACTGATCTATAGTGAAATTCATTAACACACCACCTCACACTGATCTATAGTGAAATTCATTAACACACCACCTCACACTGAACTATAGTGAAATTCATTAACACACGACCTCGCACTGATCTATAGAGAAATTCATTAACACACCACCTCACACTGATCTATAGTGAAATTCATTAACACACCACCTCACACTGATCTATAGTGAAATTCATTAACACACCACCTCAAACTGATCTATAGTGAAATTCATTAACACCACCTCACACTGATCTATGGTGAAATTCATTTACACACCCCCTCACACTGATCTATAGTGAAATTCATTAACACACCACCTCACACTGATCTATAGTGAAATTCATTAACACACACCCTCACACTGATCTAAAGTGATATTCATTAACACACCACCTCACACTGATCTATAGTGAAATTCATTAACACACCACCTCACACTAATCTACAGTGAAATTCATTAACACACCACCTCACACTGATCTATAGTGAAATTCATTAACACACCACCTCACACTGATCGATAGCGAAATTCATTAACACACCCCCTCACACTGACATAGAGTGAAATTCATTAACACACCCCCTCATACTGACCTATAGTGTCATTCATTAACACACCACCTCACACTGATCTACAGTGACATTCATTCACACACCACCTCACACTGATCTACAGTGAAATTCGTTAACACACCGCCTCACACTGATCTATAGTGAAATTGATTAACACACCGCCTCACTTTGATCTATAGTGAAATTCATTAACACACCACCTCACACTGATCTATAGTGAAATTCATTAACACCACCTCACACTGATCTATAGTGAAATGTATTAACACACCACCTCACACTGATCTACAGTGAAATTCATTAATACAACCCCTCTCACTGATCTATAGTGAAATTCATTAACACACCACCTCACACTGATCTATAGTGAAATTCATTAACGCACCACCTCACACTGATCTATAGTGAAATTCATTAACACACCACCTCACACTGATCTATAGTGAAATTCATTAACACACCACCTCACACTGATCTACAGTAAAATTCATTAACACACCACCTCATACTGAACTATAGTGAAATTCATTAACACACCACCTCACACTGACCCATAGTGAAATTCATTAACACCCCCTCACTGATCTACAGTGAAATTCATTAACACACCCCCTCACACTGACCTATAGTGAAATTCATTAACACATACCCTGACACTGATCTACAGTGAAATTCATTAACACACCACCTCACACTGATCTATAGTGAAATTCATTAACACACCAACTCACACTGATCTATAGTGAAATTCATTAACACACCACCTCACACTGAACTATAGTGAAATTCATTAACACACCACCTCGCACTGATCTATAGTGAAATTCATTAACACACCCCCTCACACTGATCTACAGTGAAATTCATTAACACACCACCTCACACTGATCTACAGTGAAATTCATTAACACACCACCTCACACTGATCTATAGTGAAATTCATTAACACCATCTCACACTGATCTATAGTGAAATTTATTAACACACCACCTCACACTGATCTACAGTGAAATTCATTAACACAACCCCTCACACTGATCTATAGTGAAATTCATTAACACACCACCTCACACTGATTTACAGTGAAATTCATTAACGCACCACCTCACACTGATCGAGAGTGATATTCATTAACACACCCCCTCACACTGACCTATAGTGAAATTCATTAAAACACCCCCTGATACTGATCTACAGTGACATTCATTAACACACCACCTCACACTGATCTATAGTGAAATTCATTAACACACCACCTCACACTGATCTATAGTGAAATTCATTAACACACCACCTCACACTGAACTAAAATGAAATTCATTAACACACGACCTCGCACTGATCTATAGAGAAATTCATTAACACACCCCCTCACACTGATCTACAGTGAAATTCATTAACACACCACCTCACACTGATCTATAGTGAAATTCATTAACACACCACCTCACACTGATCTATAGTGAAATTCATTAACACCACCTCACACTGATCTACAGTGAAATTCATTAACACAACCCCTCACACTGATCTATAGTGAAATTCATTAACACACCACCTCACACTGATCTATAGTGAAATTCATTAACGCACCACCTCACACTGATCTATAGTGAAATTTATTAACACACCACCTCACACTGATCTACAGTGAAATTCATTAACACACCACCTCACACTGATCTACAGTGAAATTCATTAACACACCCCCTCACACTGACCTATAGTGAAAGTCATTAACACACACCCTCACACTGATCTAAAGTGAAATTCATTAACCCCCCACCTCACACTGATCTATAGTGAAATTCATTAACACACCACCTCACACTAATCTACAGTGAAATTCATTAACACACCACCTCACACTGATCTATAGTGAAATTCATTAACACACCACCTCACACTGATCGAGAGTGAAATTCATTAACACACCCCCTCAAACTGACCTATAGTGAAAGTCATTAACACACCCCCTCACACTGACCTATAGTGACATTCATTAACACACCACCTCACACTGATCTACAGTGAAATTCATTAACACACCACCTCACACTGATCTACAGTGAAATTCGTTAACACACCGCCTCACACTGATCTATAGAGAAATTGATTAACACACCGCCTCACATTGATCTATAGTGAAATTCATTAACACACCACCTCACACTGATCTATATTTAAATTCATTAACACCACCTCACACTGATCTATAGTGAACTGTATTAACACACCACCTCACACTGACCTACAGTGAAATCCATTAAAACAACCCCTCACACTGATCTATAGTGAAATTCATTAACACACCACCTCACACTGATCTATAGTGAAATTCATTAACGCACCACCTCACACTGATCTATCGTGAAATTCATTAACACACCACCTCACACTGATCTATAGTGAAATTCATTAACTCACCACCTCACACTGATCGATAGTGAAATTCAGTAACACACCCCCTCACACTGACCTATAGTGAAATTCATTAACACACCCCCTCACACTGACCTATAGTGACATTCATTAACACACCACCTCACATGATCGACAGTGAAATTCATTAACACACCACCTCACACTGATCTACAGTGAAATTCATTAACACACCGCCTCACACTGATCTATCGTGAAATTCATTAACACACCACCTCACACTGATCTATAGTGAAATTCATTAACACCATCTCACACTGATCTATAGTGAAATTTATTAACACACCACCTCACACTGATCTACAGTGAAATTCATTAACACAAACCCTCACACTGATCTATAGTGAAATTCATTAACACACCACCTCACACTGATCTAAAGTGAAATTCATTAACGCACCACCTCACACTGATCTATAGTGAAATTCATTAACACACCAGCTCACACTGATCTTTAGTGAAATTCATTGACACACCACCTCACACTGACCGATAGTGACATTCATTAACACACACCCTCACACTGACCTATAGTGAAATTCATTAACACACCCCCTCACACTGATCTATAGTGAAATTCATTAACACACCCCCTCACACTGACCTATAGTGAAATTCATTAACACATACCCTCACACTGATCTACAATGAAATTCATTAACACACCACCTCACACTGATTTCGAGTGAAATTCATTAACACACCACCTCACACTGATCGATAGTGAAATTCATTAACACACCCCCTCACACTGACCTATAGTGAAATTCATGAACTCACCCCCTCACACTGACCTATAGTGACATTCATTCACACACCACCTCACACTGATCTACAGTGAAATTCGTTAACACACCACCTCACACTGATCTATAGTGAAATTGATTAACACACCGCCTCACATTGATCTATAGTGAAATTCATTAACACACCACCTCACACTGATCTATAGTTAAATTCATTAACGCCACCTCACACTGATCTATAGTGAAATGTATTAACACACCACCTCACACTGATCTACAGTGAAATTCATTAATACAACCCCTCTCACTGATCTATAGTGAAATTCATTAACACACCACCTCACACTGATCTATAGTGAAATTCATTAACGCACCACCTCACACTGATCTATAGTGAAATTCATTAACACACCACCTCACACTGATCTATAGTGAAATTCATTAACACACCACCTCACACTGATCTACAGTAAAATTCATTAACACACCACCTCATACTGAACTATAGTGAAATTCATTAACACACCACCTCACACTGACCCATAGTGAAATTCATTAACACCCCCTCACTGATCTACAGTGAAATTCATTAACACACCCCCTCACACTGACCTATAGTGAAATTCATTAACACATACCCTGACACTGATCTACAGTGAAATTCATTAACACACCACCTCACACTGATCTATAGTGAAATTCATTAACACACCAACTCACACTGATCTATAGTGAAATTCATTAACACACCACCTCACACTGAACTATAGTGAAATTCATTAACACACCACCTCGCACTGATCTATAGTGAAATTCATTAACACACCCCCTCACACTGATCTACAGTGAAATTCATTAACACACCACCTCACACTGATCTACAGTGAAATTCATTAACACACCACCTCACACTGATCTATAGTGAAATTCATTAACACCATCTCACACTGATCTATAGTGAAATTTATTAACACACCACCTCACACTGATCTACAGTGAAATTCATTAACACAACCCCTCACACTGATCTATAGTGAAATTCATTAACACACCACATCACACTGATTTACAGTGAAATTCATTAACGCACCACCTCACACTGATCGAGAGTGATATTCATTAACACACCCCCTCACACTGACCTATAGTGAAATTCATTAAAACACCCCCTGATACTGATCTACAGTGACATTCATTAACACACCACCTCACACTGATCTATAGTGAAATTCATTAACACACCACCTCACACTGATCTATAGTGAAATTCATTAACACACCACCTCACACTGAACTAAAATGAAATTCATTAACACACGACCTCGCACTGATCTATAGAGAAATTCATTAACACACCCCCTCACACTGATCTACAGTGAAATTCATTAACACACCACCTCACACTGATCTATAGTTAAATTCATTAACACACCACCTCACACTGATCTATAGTGAAATTCATTAACACCACCTCACACTGATCTATGGTGAAATTTATTAACACACCACCTCACACTGATCTACAGTGAAATTCATTAACACAACCCCTCACACTGATCTATAGTGAAATTCATTAACACACCACCTCACACTGATCTATAGTGAAATTCATTAACGCACCACCTCACACTGATCTATAGTTAAATTTATTAACACACCCCCTCACACTGATCTACAGTGAAATTTATTAACACACCACCTCACACTGATCCATAGTTCAATTCAGTAACACCCCCTCACTGATCTACAGTGAAATTCATTAACACACCCCCTTACACTGATCAATAGTGAAATTCATTAACACACACCCTCACACTGATCTAAAGTGAAATTCATTAAACCCCCACCTCACACTGATCTATAGTGAAATTCATTAACACACCACCTCACACTAATCTACAGTGAAATTCATTAACACACCACCTCACACTGATCTATAGTGAAATTCATTAACACACCACCTCACACTGATCGAGAGTGAAATTCATTAACACACCCCTTCACACTGACCTATAGTGAAAGTCATTAACACACCCCCTCATACTGACCTATAGTGACATTCATTAACACACCACCTCACACTGATCTACAGTGAAATTCATTAACACACCACCTCACACTGATCTACAGTGAAATTCGTTAACACACCGCCTCACACTGATCTATAGAGAAATTGATTAACACACCGCCTCACATTGATCTATAGTGAAATTCATTAACACACCACCCCACACTGATCTATATTTAAATTCATTAACACCACCTCACACTGATCTATAGTGAACTGTATTAACACACCACCTCACACTGATCTACAGTGAAATCCATTAACACAACCCCTCACACTGATCTATAGTGAAATTCATTAACACACCACCTCACACTGATCTATAGTGAAATTCATTAACGCACCACCTCACACTGATCTATCGTGAAATTCATTAACACACCACCTCACACTGATCTATAGTGAAATTCATTAACTCACCACCTCACACTGATCGATAGTGAAATTCAGTAACACACCCACTCACACTGACCTATAGTGAAATTCATTAACACACCCCCTCACACTGACCTATAGTGACATTCATTAACACACCACCTCACATGATCGACAGTGAAATTCATTAACACACCACCTCACACTGATCTACAGTGAAATTCATTAACACACCGCCTCACACTGATCTATCGTGAAATTCATTAACACACCACCTCACACTGATCTATAGTGAAATTCATTAACACCATCTCACACTGATCTATAGTGAAATTTATTAACACACCACCTCACACTGATCTACAGTGAAATTCATTAACACAAACCCTCACACTGATCTATAGTGAAATTCATTAACACACCACCTCACACTGATCTAAAGTGAAATTCATTAACGCACCACCTCACACTGATCTATAGTGAAATTCATTAACACACCACCTCACACTGATCTTTAGTGAAATTCATTGACACACCACCTCACACTGACCGATAGTGACATTCATTAACACACACCCTCACACTGACCTATAGTGAAATTCATTAACACACCCCCTCACACTGATCTATAGTGAAATTCATTAACACACCCCCTCACACTGATCTATAGTGAAATTCATTAACTCACCACCTCACACTGATCGATAGTGAAATTCAGTAACACACCCCCTCACGCTGACCTATAGTGAAATTCATTAACACATACCCTCACACTGATCTACAATGAAATTCATTAACACACCACCTCACACTGATCTATAGTGAAATTCATTAACACACCACCTCACACTGATCTATAGTTAAATTCATTAACACCACCTCACACTGATCTATAGTGAAATGTATTAACACACCACCTCACACTGATCTACAGTGAAATTCATGAACACAACCCCTCACTCTGATCTATAGTGAAATTCATTAACACACCACCTCACACTGATCTGTCGTGAAATTCATTAACGCACCACCTCACACTGATCTATAGTGAAATTCATTAACACACCACCTCACACTGATCTATAGTGAAATTCATTAACTCACCACCTCACACTGATCGATCGTGAAATTCAGTAACACACCCCCTCACACTGACCTATAGTGAAATTCATTAACACACCCCCTCACACTGACCTATAGTGACATTCATTAACACACCACCTCACATGATCGACAGTGAAATTCATTAACACACCACCTCACACTGATCTACAGTGAAATTCATTAACACACCGCCTCACACTGATCTATAGTGAAATTCATTAACACCACCTCACACTGATCTATGGTGAAATTCATTAACACACCCCCTCACACTGACCTATAGTGAAATTCATTAACACATACCCTGACACTGATCTACAGTGAAATTCATTAACACACCACCTCACACTGATCTATCGTGAAATTCATTAACACACCAACTCACACTGATCTATAGTGAAATTCATTAACACACCACCTCACAATGAACTATAGTGAAATTCATTAACACACCACCTCGCACTGATCTATAGTGAAATTCATTAACACACCCCCTCACACTGATCTACAGTGAAATTCATTAACACACCACCTCACACTGATCTATAGTGAAATTCATTAACACACCACCTCACACTGATCTATAGTGAAATTCATTAACACCACCTCACACTGATCTATAGTGAAATTTATTAACACACCACCTCACACTGATCTACAGTGAAATTCATTAACACAACCCCTCACACTGATCTATAGTGAAATTCATTAACACACCACCTCACACTGATCTATAGTGAAATTCATTAACGCACCACCTCACACTGATGAAGAGTGATATTCATTAACACACCCCCTCACACTGACCTATAGTGAAATTCATTAACACACCCCCTGACACTGATCTACAGTGACATTCATTAACACACCACCTCACACTGATCTATAGTGAAATTCATTAACACACCACCTCACACTGATCTATAGTGAAATTCATTAACACACCACCTCACACTGAACTATAGTGAAATTCATTAACACACCACCTCGCACTGATCTATAGTGAAATTCATTAACACACACCCTCACACTGATCTACAGTGAAATTCATTAACACACCACCTCACACTGATCTATAGTGAAATTCATTAACACACCACCTCACACTGATCTATAGTGAAATTCATTAACACCACCTCACACTGATCTATGGTGAAATTTATTAACACACCACCTCACACTGATCTACAGTGAAATTCATTAACACAACCCCTCACACTGATCTATAGTGAAATTCATTAACACACCACCTCACACTGATCTATAGTGAAATTCATTAACGCACCACCTCACACTGATCTATAGTGAAATTTATTAACACACCCCCTCACACTGATCTACAGTGAAATTTATTAACACACCACCTCACACTGATCCATAGTTCAATTCAGTAACACCCCCTCACTGATCTACAGTGAAATTCATTAACACACCCCCTCACACTGATCAATAGTGAAATTCATTAACACACACCCTCACACTGATCTAAAGTGAAATTCATTAACCCCCCACCTCACACTGATCTATAGTGAAATTCATTAACACACCACCTCACACTAATCTACAGTGAAATTCATTAACACACCACCTCACACTGATCTATAGTGAAATTCATTAACACACCACCTCTGACTGATCGAGAGTGAAATTCATTAACACACCCCCTCACACTGACCTATAGTGACATTCATTAACACACCACCTCACACTGATCTGCAGTGAAATTCATTAACACACCACCTCATACTGATCTACAGTGAAATTCGTTAACACACCGCCTCACACTGATCTATAGTGAAATTGATTAACACACCGCCTCACATTGATCTATAGTGAAATTCATTAACACACCACCTCACACTGATCTATAGTTAAATTCATTAACACCACCTCACACTGATCTATAGTGAAATGTATTAACACACCACCTCACACTGATCTACAGTGAAATCCATTAACACAACCCCTCACACTGATCTATAGTGAAATTCATTAACACACCACCTCACACTCATCTATAGTGAAATTCATTAACGCACCACCTCAAACTGATCTATACTGAAATTCATTAACACACCACCTCACACTGATCTATAGTGAAATTCATTAACTCACCACCTCACACTGATCGATAGTGAAATTCAGTAACACACCCCCTCACACTGACCTATAATGACATTCATTAACACACCACCTCACATGATCGACAGTGAAATTCATTAACACACCACCTCACACTGATCTACAGTGAAATTCATTAACACACCGCCTCACACTGATCTATCGTGAAATTCATTAACACACCACCTCACACTGATCGATAGTGAAATTCATTAACACCATCTCACACTGATCTATAGTGAAATTTATTAACACACCACCTCACACTGATCTACAGTGAAATTCATTAACACAACCCCTCACACTGATCTATAGTGAAATTCATTAACACACCACCTCACACTGATCTAAAGTGAAATTCATTAACGCACCACCTCACACTGAGCTATAGTGAAATTCATTAACACACCACCTCACACTGATCTTTAGTGAAATTCATTGACACACCACCTCACACTGATCTACAGTGAAATTCATTAACACACCACCTCACACGAATCTACAGTGAAATTCATTAACACACCACCTCACACTGATCTATAGTGAAATTCATTAACACACCACCTCACACTGACCGATAGTGACATTCATTAACACACACCCTCACACTGACCTATAGTGAAATTCATTAACACACCCCCTCACACTGATCTATAGTGAAATTCATTAACACACCACCTCACACTGATCTACAGTGAAATTCATTAACTCACCACCTCACACTGATCGATCGTGAAATTCAGTAACACACCCCCTCACACTGACCTATAGTGAAATTCATTAACACACCCCCTCACACTGACCTATAGTGACATTCATTAACACACCACCTCACATGATCGACAGTGAAATTCATTAACACACCACCTCACACTGATCTACAGTGAAATTCATTAACACACCGCCTCACACTGATCTATAGTGAAATTCATTAACACCACCTCACACTGATCTATGGTGAAATTCATTAACACACCCCCTCACACTGACCTATAGTGAAATTCATTAACACATACCCTGACACTGATCTACAGTGAAATTCATTAACACACCACCTCACACTGATCTATAGTGAAATTCATTAACACACCACCTCACACTGATCTATAGTGAAATTCATTAACACACCACCTCACACTGAACTATAGTGAAATTCAAGAACACACCACCTCGCACTGATCTATAGTGAAATTCATTAACACACCCCCTCACACTGATCTACAGTGAAATTCATTAACACACCACCTCACACTGATCTACAGTGAAATTCATTAACACAACCCCTCACACTGATCTATAGTGAAATTCATTAACACACCACCTCACACTGATCTACAGTGAAATTCATTAACGCACCACCTCACACTGATCAAGAGTGATATTCATTAACACACCCCCTCACACTGACCTATAGTGAAATTCATTAACACACCCCCTGACACTGATCTACAGTGACATTCATTAACACACCACCTCACACTGATCTATAGTGAAATTCATTAACACACCACCTCACACTGATCTATAGTGAAATTCATTAACACACCACCTCACACTGAACTATAGTGAAATTCATTAACACACCACCTCGCACTGATCAATAGTGAAATTCATTAACACACTCCCTCTCACTGATCTACAGTGAAATTCATTAACACACCACCTCACACTGATCTATAGTGAAATTCATTAACACATCACCTCACACTGATCTATAGTGAAATTCATTAACACCACCTCACACTGATCTATGGTGAAATTTATTAACACACCACCTCACACTGATCTACAGTGAAATTCATTAACACAACCCCTCACACTGATCTATAGTGAAATTCATTAACACACCACCTCACACTGATCTATAGTGAAATTCATTAACGCACCACCTCACACTGATCTATAGTGAAATTTATTAACACACCCCCTCACACTGATCTACAGTGAAATTTATTAACACACCACCTCACACTGATCCATAGTTCAATTCAGTAACACCCCCTCACTGATCTACAGTGAAATTCATTAACACACCCCCTCACACTGATCAATAGTGAAATTCATTAACCCCCCACCTCACACTGATCTATAGTGAAATTCATTAACACAACACCTCACACTAATCTACAGTGAAATTCATTAACACACCACCTCACACTGATCTATAGTGAAATTCATTAACACACCACATCTGACTGATCGAGAGTGAAATACATTAACACACCCCCTCACACTGACCTATAGTGACATTCATTAACACACCACCTCACACTGATCTGCAGTGAAATTCATTAACACACCACCTCACACTGATCTACAGCGAAATTCGTTAACACACCGCCTCACACTGATCTATAGTGAAATTGATTAACACACCGCCTCACATTGATCTATAGTGAAATTCATTAACACACCACCTCACACTGATCTATAGTTAAATTCATTAACACCACCTCACACTGATCTATAGTGAAATGTATTAACACACCACCTCACACTGATCTACAGTGAAATCCATTAACACAACCCCTCACACTGATCTATAGTGAAATTCATTAACACACCACCTCACACTGATCTATAGTGAAATTCATTAACGCACCACCTCACACTGATCTATAGTGAAATTCATTAACACACCACCTCACACTGATCTATAGTGAAATTCATTAACTCACCACCTCACACTGATCGATAGTGAAATTCAGTAACACACCCCCTCACACTGACCTATAGTGAAATTCATTAACACACCCCCTCACACTGACCTATAGTGACATTCATTAACACACCACCTCACATGATCGACAGTGAAATTCATTAACACACCACCTCACACTGATCTACAGTGAAATTCATTAACACACCGCCTCAAACTGATCTATCGTGAAATTCATTAACACACCACCTCACACTGATCTATAGTGAAATTCATTAACACCATCTCACACTGATCTATAGTGAAATTTATTAACACACCACCTCACACTGATCTACAGTGAAATTCATTAACACAACCCCTCACACTGATCTATAGTGAAATTCATTAACACACCACCTCACACTGATCTAAAGTGAAATTCATTAACGCACCACCTCACACTGATCTATAGTGAAATTCATTAACACACCACCTCACACTGATCTTTAGTGAAATTCATTGACACACCACCTCACACTGATCTACAGTGAAATTCATTAACACACCATCTCACACTAATCTACAGTGAAATTCATTAACACACCACCTCACACTGATCTATAGTGAAATTCATTAACACACCACCTCACACTGACCGATAGTGACATTCATTAACACACCCCCTCACACTGACCTATAGTGAAATTCATTAACACACCCCCTCACACTGATCTATAGTGAAATTCATTAACACACCCCCTCACACTGATCTATAGTGAAATTCATTAACTCACCACCTCACACTGATCGACAGTGAAATTCAGTAACACACCCCCTCACATTGACCTATAGTGAAATTCATTAACACATACCCTCACACGGATCTACAATGAAATTCATTAACACACCACCTCACACTGATCTATAGTGAAATTCATTAACACACCACCTCACACTGATCTATAGTTAAATTCATTAACACCACCTCACACTGATCTATAGTGAAATGTATTAACACACCACCTCACACTGATCTACAGTGAAATTCATTAACACAACCCCTCACTCTGATCTATAGTGAAATTCATTAACACACCACCTCACACTGATCTATAATGAAATTCATTAACGCACCACCTCACACTGATCTATAGTGAAATTCATTAACACACCACCTCACACTGATCTATAGTGAAATTCATTAACTCACCACCTCACACTGATCGATAGTGAAATTCAGTAACACACCCCCTCACACTGACCTATAGTGAAATTCATTAACACCCCCCCTCACACTGACCTATAGTGACATTCATTAACACACCACCTCACATGATCGACAGTGAAATTCATTAACACACCACCTCACACTGATCTACAGTGAAATTCATTAACACACCGCCTCACACTGATCTATCGTGAAATTCATTAACACACCACCTCACACTGATCTATAGTGAAATTCATTAACACCATCTCACACTGATCTATAGTGAAATTTATTAACACACCACCTCACACTGATCTACAGTGAAATTCATTAACACAACCCCTCACACCGACCTATAGTGAAATTCATTAACACACCCCCTCACACTGACCTATAGTGACATTCATTAACACACCACCTCACATGATCGACAGTGAAATTCATTAACACACCACCTCACACTGATCTACAGTGAAATTCATTAACACACCCCCTCACACTGATCTATAGTGAAATTCATTAACACACCCCCTCACACTGATCTATAGTGAAATTCATTAACTCACCACCTCACACTGATCGACAGTGAAATTCAGTAACACACCCCCTCACATTGACCTATAGTGAAATTCATTAACACATACCCTCACACTGATCTACAATGAAATTCATTAACACACCACCTCACACTGATCTATAGTGAAATTCATTAACACACCACCTCACACTGATCTATAGTTAAATTCATTAACACCACCGCACACTGATCTATAGTGAAATGTATTAACACACCACCTCACACGGATCTACAGTGAAATTCATTAACACAACCCCTCACTCTGATCTACAGTGAAATTCATTAACACACCACCTCACACTGATCTATAGTGAAATTCATTAACGCACCACCTCACACTGATCTATAGTGAAATTCATTAACACACCACCTCAAACTGATCTATCGTGAAATTCATTAACTCACCACCTCACACTGATCGATAGTGAAATTCAGTAACACACCCCCTCACACTGACCTATAGTGAAATTCATTAACACACCCCCTCACACTGACCTATAGTGACATTCATTAACACACCACCTCACACTGATCTATAGTGAAATTCATTAACACCATCTCACACTGATCTATAGTGAAATTTATTAACACACCACCTCACACTGATCTACAGTGAAATTCATTAACACAACCCCTCACACTGACCTATAGTGTAATTCATTAACACACCCCCTCACACTGACCTATAGTGACATTCATTAACACACCACCTCACATGATCGACAGTGAAATTCATTAACACACCACCTCACACTGATGTACAGTGAAATTCATTAACACACCGCCTCACACTGATCTATAGTGAAATTCATTAACACACCACCTCACACTGACCGATAGTGACATTCATTAACACACACCCTCACACTGACCTATCGTGAAATTCATTAACACACCCCCTCACACTGATCTATAGTGAAATTCATTAACACACCCCCTCACACTGATCTATAGTGAAATTCATTAACTCACCACCTCACACTGATCGATAGTGAAATTCAGTAACACACCCCTCACACTGACCTATAGTGAAATTCATTAACACATACCCTCACACTGATCTACAATGAAATTCATTAACACACCACCTCACACTTATCTATAGTGAAATTCATTAACACACCACCTCACACTGATCTATAGTTAAATTCATTAACACCACCTCACACTGATCTATCGTGAAATGTATTAACACACCACCTCACACTGATCTACAGTGAAATTCATTAACACAACCCCTCACTCTGATCTATAGTGAAATTCATTAACACACCACCTCACACTGATCTATAGTGAAATTCATTAACGCACCACCTCACACTGATCTATCGTGAAATTCATTAACACACCACCTCACACTGATCTATAGTGAAATTCATTAACTCACCACCTCACACTGATCGATCGTGAAATTCAGTAACACACCCCCTCACACTGACCTATAGTGAAATTCATTAACACACACCCTCACACTGACCTATCGTGACATTCATTAACACACCACCTCACATGATCGACAGTGAAATTCATTAACACACCACCTCACACTGATCTACAGTGAAATTCATTAACACACCGCCTCACACTGATCTATAGTGAAATTCATTAACACCACCTCACACTGATCTATGGTGAAATTCATTAACACACCCCCTCACACTGACCTATAGTGAAATTCATTAACACATACCCTGACACTGATCTACAGTGAAATTCATTAACACACCACCTCACACTGATCCATAGTGAAATTCATTAACACACCACCTCACACTGATCTATAGTGAAATTCATTAACACACCACCTCACACTGAACTATAGTGAAATTCATTAACACACCACCTCGCACTGATCTATAGTGAAATTCATTAACACTCCCCCTCACACTGATCTACAGTGAAATTAATTAACACACCACCTCACACTGATCTATAGTGAAATTCATTAACACACCACCTCACACTGATCTATAGTGAAATTCATTAACACCATCTCACACTGATCTATAGTGAAATTTATTAACACACCACCTCACACTGATCTACAGTGAAATTCATTAACACAACCCCTCACACTGATCTATAGTGAAATTCATTAACACACCACCTCACACTGATCTATAGTGAAATTCATTAACGCACCACCTCACACTGATCGAGAGTGATATTCATTAACACACCCCCTCACACTGACCTATAGTGAAATTCATTAACACACCCCCTGACACTGATCTACAGTGAAATTCATTAACACACCACCACACACTGAACTATAGTGAAATTCATTAACACACCACCTTGCACTGATCTATAGTGAAATTCATTAACACACACCCTCACACTGATCTACAGTGAAATTCATTAACACACCACCTCACACTGATCTATAGTGAAATTCATTAACACACCCCCTCACACTGATCTATAGTGAAATTCATTAACTCACCACCTCACACTGATCGATAGTGAAATTCAGTAACACACCCCCTCACACTGACCTATAGTGAAATTCATTAACACATACCCTCACACTGATCTACAATGAAATTCATTAACACACCACCTCACACTGATCTATAGTGAAATTCGTTAACACACCACCTCACACTGATCTATAGTTAAATTCATTAACACCACCTCACACTGATCTATCGTGAAATGTATTAACACACCACCTCACACTGATCTACAGTGAAATTCATTAACACAACCCCTCACTCTGATCTATAGTGAAATTCATTAACACACCACCTCACACTGATCTATAGTGAAATTCATTAACGCACCACCTCACACTGATCTATCGTGAAATTCATTAACACACCACCTCACACTGATCTATAGTGAAATTCATTAACTCACCACCTCACACTGATCGATCGTGAAATTCAGTAACACACCCCCTCACACTGACCTATAGTGAAATTCATTAACACACACCCTCACACTGACCTATCGTGACATTCATTAACACACCACCTCACATGATCGACAGTGAAATTCATTAACACACCACCTCACACTGATCTACAGTGAAATTCATTAACACACCGCCTCACACTGATCTATCGTGAAATTCATTAACACCACCTCACACTGATCTATGGTGAAATTCATTAACACACCCCCTCACACTGACCTATAGTGAAATTCATTAACACATACCCTGACACTGATCTACAGTGAAATTCATTAACACACCACCTCACACTGATCCATAGTGAAATTCCTTAACACACCACCTCACACTGATCTATAGTGAAATTCATTAACACACCACCTCACACTGAACTATAGTGAAATTCATTAACACACCACCTCGCACTGATCTATAGTGAAATTCATTAACACACCCCCTCACACTGATCTACAGTGAAATTCATTAACACACCACCTCACACTGATCTATAGTGAAATTCATTAACACACCACCTCAAACTGATCTATAGTGAAATTCGTTAACACACCACCTCACACTGATCTATAGTTAAATTCATTAACACCACCTCACACTGATCTATCGTGAAATGTATTAACACACCACCTCACACTGATCTACAGTGAAATTCATTAACACAACCCCTCACTCTGATCTATAGTGAAATTCATTAACACACCACCTCACACTGATCTATAGTGAAATTCATTAACGCACCACCTCACACTGATCTATCGTGAAATTCATTAACACACCACCTCACACTGATCTATAGTGAAATTCATTAACTCACCACCTCACACTGATCGATCGTGAAATTCAGTAACACACCCCCTCACACTGACCTATAGTGAAATTCATTAACACACACCCTCACACTGACCTATCGTGACATTCATTAACACACCACCTCACATGATCGACAGTGAAATTCATTAACACACCACCTCACACTGATCTACAGTGAAATTCATTAACACACCGCCTCACACTGATCTATAGTGAAATTCATTAACACCACCTCACACTGATCTATGGTGAAATTCATTAACACACCCCCTCACACTGACCTATAGTGAAATTCATTAACACATACCCTGACACTGATCTACAGTGAAATTCATTAACACACCACCTCACACTGATCCATAGTGAAATTCCTTAACACACCACCTCACACTGATCTATAGTGAAATTCATTAACACACCACCTCACACTGAACTATAGTGAAATTCATTAACACACCACCTCGCACTGATCTATAGTGAAATTCATTAACACACCCCCTCACACTGATCTACAGTGAAATTCATTAACACACCACCTCACACTGATCTATAGTGAAATTCATTAACACACCACCTCACACTGATCTATAGTGAAATTCATTAACACCATCTCACACTGATCTATAGTGAAATTTATTAACACACCACCTCACACTGATCTACAGTGAAATTCATTAACACAACCCCTCACACTGATCTATAGTGAAATTCATTAACACACCACCTCACACTGATCTATAGTGAAATTCATTAACGCACCACCTCACACTGATCGAGAGTGATATTCATTAACACACCCCCGCACACTGACCTATAGTGAAATTCATTAACACACCCCCTGACACTGATCTACAGTGAAATTCATTAACACACCACCACACACTGAACTATAGTGAAATTCATTAACACACCACCTCGCACTGATCTATAGTGAAATTCATTAACACACACCCTCACACTGATCTACAGTGAAATTCATTAACACACCACCTCACACTGATCTATAGTGAAATTCATTAACACACCACCTCACACTGATCTATAGTGAAATTCATTAACACCACCTCACACTGATCTATGGTGAAATTTATTAACACACCACCTCACACTGATCTACAGTGAAATTCATTAACACAACCCCTCACACTGATCTATAGTGAAATTCATTAACACACCACCTCACACTGATCTATAGTGAAATTCATTAACGCACCACCTCACACTGATCTATGGTGAAATTTATTAACACACCACCTCACACTGATCTACAGTGAAATTTATTAACACACCACCTCACACTGATCCATAGTTCAATTCAGTAACACCCCCTCACGGATCTACAGTGAAATTCATTAACACACCCCCTCACACTGATCAATAGTGAAATTCATTAACACACACCCTCACACTGATCTAAAGTGAAATTCATTAACCCCCCACCTAACACTGATCTATAGTGAAATTCATTAACACACCACCTCTGACTGATCGAGAGTGAAATTCATTAACACACCCCCTCACACTGACCTATAGTGACATTCATTAACACACCACCTCACACTGATCTGCAGTGAAATTCATTAACACACCACCTCACACTGATCTACAGTGAAATTCTTTAACACACCGCCTCACACTGATCTATAGTGAAATTGATTAACACACTGCCTCACATTGATCTATAGTGAAATTCATTAACACACCACCTCACACTGATCTATAGTTAAATTCATTAACACCACCTCACACTGATCTATAGTGAAATGTATTAACACACCACCTCACACTGATCTACAGTGAAATCCATTAACACAACCGCTCACACTGATCTATAGTGAAATTCATTAACACACCACCTCACACTGATCTATAGTGAAATTCATTAACGCACCACCTCACACTGATCTATAGTGAAATTCATTAACACACCACCTCACACTGATCTATAGTGAAATTCATTAACTCACCACCTCACACTGATCGATAGGGAAATTCAGTAACACACCCCCTCACACTGACCTATAGTGAAATTCATTAACACACCCCCTCACACTGACCTATAGTGACATTCATTAACACACCACCTCACATGATTGACAGTGAAATTCATTAACACACCACCTCACACTGATCTACAGTGAAATTCATTAACACACCGCCTCACACTGATCTATCGTGAAATTCATTAACACACCACCTCACACTGATCTATCGTGAAATTCATTAACACCATCTCACACTGATCTATAGTGAAATTTATTAACACACCACCTCACACTGATCTACAGTGAAATTCATTAACACAACCCCTCACACTGATCTATAGTGAAATTCATTAACACACCACCTCACACTGATCTTTAGTGAAATTCATTGACACACCACCTCACACTGATCTACAGTGAAATTCATTAACACACCACCTCACACTAATCTACAGTGAAATTCATTAACACACCACCTCACACTGATCTATAGTGAAATTCATTAACACACCACCTCACACTGACCGATAGTGACATTCATTAACACACCCCCTCACACTGACCTATAGTGAAATTCATTAACACACCCCCTCACACTGTTCTATAGTGAAATTCATTAACACACCCCCTCACACTGATCTATAGTGAAATTCATTAACTCACCACCTCACACGGATCGACAGTGAAATTCAGTAAAACACCCCCTCACATTGACCTATAGTGAAATTCATTAACACATACCCTCACACTGATCTACAATGAAATTCATTAACACACCACCTCACACTGATCTATAGTGAAATTCATTAACACACCACCTCACACTGATCTATAGTTAAATTCATTAACACCACCTCACACTGATCTATAGTGAAATGTATTAACACACCACCTCACACTGATCTACAGTGAAATTCATTAACACAACCCTCACTCTGATCTATAGTGAAATTCATTAACACACCACCTCACACTGATCTATAGTGAAATTCATTAACGCACCACCTCACACTGATCTATAGTGAAATTCATTAACACACCACCTCACACTGATCTATAGTGAAATTCATTAATTAACCACCTCACACTGATCGATAGTGAAATTCAGTAACACACCCCCTCACACTGACCTATAGTGAAATTCATTAACACACCCCTCACACTGACCTATAGTGACATTCATTAACACACCACCTCACATGATCGACAGTGAAATTCATTAACACACCACCTCACACTGATCTACAGTGAAATTCATTAACACACCGCCTCACACTGATCTATCGTGAAATTCATTAACACACCACCTCACACTGATCTATAGTGAAATTCATTAACACCATCTCACACTGATCTATAGTGAAATTTATTAACACACCACCTCACACTGATCTACAGTGAAATTCATTAACACAACCCCTCACACTGATCTATAGTGAAATTCATTAACACACCACCTCACACTGATCTAAAGTGAAATTCATTAACGCACCACCTCACACTGATCTATAGTGAAATTCATTAACACACCACCTCACACTGATCTTTAGTGAAATTCATTGACACACCACCTCACACTGATCTACAGTGAAATTCATTAACACACCACCTCACACTAATCTGCAGTGAAATTCATTAACACACCACCTCACACTGATCTATAGTGAAATTCATTAACACACCACCTCACACTGACCGATAGTGACATTCATTAACACACACCCTCACACTGACCTACAGTGAAATTCATTAACACACCCCTCACACTGATCTATAGTGAAATTCATTAACACACCACCTCACACTGATCTACAGTGAAATTCATTAACACACCACCTCACACTGATCTACAGTGAAATTCGTTAACACACCGCCTCACACTGATCGATAGTGAAATTGATTAACACACCACCTCACACTGATCTACAGTGAAATTCATTAACACAACCCCTCATACTGATCTATGGTGAAATTCATTGACACACCACCTCACACTGATCTACAGTGAAATTCATTAACGCACCACCTCACACTGATCTTTCGTGAAATTCATTAACAATCCACCTCACACTGATCTATAGTGAAATTCATTAACACACCACCTCACACTGATCTACAGTAAAATTCATTAACACACCACCTCACACTGAACTATAGTGAAATTCATTAACACACCACCTCACACTGACCCATAGTGAAATTCATGAGCACCCCCTCACTGATCTGCAGGGAAATTCATTAACACATACCCTCACACTGATCTACAGTGAAATTCATTAACACACCACCTCACACTGATCTATAGTGAAATTCATTAACACACCACCTCACACTGATCTATAGTGAAATTCATTAAAACACCACCTCACACTGATCTATAGTGAAATTCATTAACACACCACCTCACACTGATCTATAGTGAAATTCATTAACACACCACCTCACACTGATCTATAGTGAAATTCATTAACACCACCTCACACTGATCTATGGTGAAATTCATTTACACACACCCTCACACTGATCTATAGTGAAATTCATTAACACACACCCTCACACTGATCTAAAGTGAAATTCATTAACACACCACCTCACACTGATCTACGGTGAAATTCATTAACACACCACCTCACACTAATCTACAGTGAAATTCATTAACACACCACCTCACACTGATCTATAGTGAAATTCATTAACACACCACCTCACACTGATCTATAGTGAAATTCATTAACACACCACCTCACACTGATCTTTAGTGAAATTCATTGACACACCACCTCACACTGATCTACAGTGAAATTCATTAACACACCACCTCACACTAATCTGCAGTGAAATTCATTAACACACCACCTCACACTGATCTATAGTGAAATTCATTAACACACCACCTCACACTGACCGATAGTGACATTCATTAACACACACCCTCACACTGACCTACAGTGAAATTCATTAACACACCCCTCACACTGATCTATAGTGAAATTCATTAACACACCACCTCACACTGATCTACAGTGAAATTCATTAACACACCACCTCACACTGATCTACAGTGAAATTCGTTAACACACCGCCTCACACTGATCGATAGTGAAATTGATTAACACACCACCTCACACTGATCTACAGTGAAATTCATTAACACAACCCCTCATACTGATCTATGGTGAAATTCATTGACACACCACCTCACACTGATCTACAGTGAAATTCATTAACGCACCACCTCACACTGATCTTTCGTGAAATTCATTAACAATCTACCTCACACTGATCTATAGTGAAATTCATTAACACACCACCTCACACTGATCTACAGTAAAATTCATTAACACACCACCTCACACTGAACTATAGTGAAATTCATTAACACACCACCTCACACTGACCCATAGTGAAATTCATGAGCACCCCCTCACTGATCTGCAGGGAAATTCATTAACACATACCCTCACACTGATCTACAGTGAAATTCATTAACACACCACCTCACACTGATCTATAGTGAAATTCATTAACACACCACCTCACACTGATCTATAGTGAAATTCATTAAAACACCACCTCACACTGATCTATAGTGAAATTCATTAACACACCACCTCACACTGATCTATAGTGAAATTCATTAACACACCACCTCACACTGATCTATAGTGAAATTCATTAACACCACCTCACACTGATCTATGGTGAAATTCATTTACACACACCCTCACACTGATCTATAGTGAAATTCATTAACACACACCCTCACACTGATCTAAAGTGAAATTCATTAACACACCACCTCACACTGATCTACGGTGAAATTCATTAACACACCACCTCACACTAATCTACAGTGAAATTCATTAACACACCACCTCACACTGATCTATAGTGAAATTCATTAACACACCACCTCACACTGATCGATAGCGAAATTCATTAACACACCCCCTCACACTGACATATAGTGAAATTCATTAACACACCCCCTCACACTGACCTATAGTGACATTCAATAACACACCACCTCACACTGATCTACAGTGAAATTCGTTAACACTCCGCCTCACACTGATCTATAGTGAAATTGATTAACACACCGCCTCACATTGATCTATAGTGAAATTCATTAGCACACCACGTCAAACTGATCTATTTTGAAATTCATTAACATCACCTCACACTGATCTATAGTGAAATGTATTAACACACCACCTCACACTGATCTACAGTGAAATTCATTAACACAACCCCTTCACACTGATCTATAGTGAAATTCATTAACACACCACCTCACACTGATCTATAGTGAAATTCATTAATGCACCACCTCACACTGATCTATAGTGAAATTCATTAACACACCACCTCACACTGATCTATAGTGAAATTCATTAACACACCACCTCACACAGATCTACAGTGAAATTCATTAACACACCACCTCACACTGAACTATATTGAAATTAATTAACACACCACCTCACACTGACCCGTAGTGAAATTCATTAACACCCCCTCACTGATCTACAGTGAAATTCATTAACACACCCCCTCACACTGATCTATAGTGAAATTCATTAACACATACCCTCACACTGATCTACAGTGAAATTCATTAACACACCACCTCACACTGATCTACAGTGAAATTCATTAACACTCCACCTCACACTGATCTATAGTGAAATTCATTAACGCACCACCTCACACTGATCTATAGTGAAATTCATTAACACACCACCTCACACTGATCTACAGTAAAATTCATTAACACACCACCTCACACTGAACTATAGTGAAATTCATTAACACACCACCTCACACTGACCCATAGTGAAATTCATTAACACCCCCTCACTGATCTACAGTGAAATTCATTAACACACCCCCTCACACTGACCTATAGTGAAATTCATTAACACATACCCTCACACTGATCTACAATGAAATTCATTAACACACCACCTCACACTGATCTATAGTGAAATTCATTAACACACCACCTCACACTGATCTATAGTGAAATTCATTAACACCACCTCACACTGATCTATGGTGAAATTCATTAACACACCCCCTCACACTGATCTATAGTGAAATTCATTAACACTCCCCCTCACACTGATCTACAGTGAAAGTTATTAACACACCACCTCACACTGATCCATAGTTCAATTCAGTAACACCCCCTCACTGATCTACAGTGAAATTCATCAACACACCCCCTCACACTGATCAACAGTAAAATTCATTAACACACACCCTCACACTGATCTAAAGTGAAATTCATTAACACACCACCTCACACTGATCTATAGTGAAATTCATTAACACACCACCTCACACTAATCTACAGTGAAATTCATTAACACACCACCTCACACTGATCTAAAGTGAAATTCATTAAAACACCAACTCACACTGATCTATAGTGAAATTCATTAACACACCACCTCACACTAATCTACAGTGAAATTCATTAACACACCACCTCACACTGTTCTATAGTGAAATTCATTAACTCACCACCTCACACTGATCGATAGTGAAATTCAGTAACACACCCCCTCACACTGACCTATAGTGAAATTCATTAACACACCCCCTCACACTGACCTATAGTGACATTCATTAACACACCACCTCACATGATCGACAGTGAAATTCATTAACACACCACCTCACACTGATCTACAGTGAAATTCGTTAACACACCGCCTCACACTGATCTATAGTGAAATTCATTAACACACACACTCACACTGATCTAAAGTGAAATTCATTAACACACCACCTCACACTGATCTACAGTGAAATTCATTAACACACCACCTCACACTAATCTACAGTGAAATTCATTAACACACCACCTCACACTGATCTATAGTGAAATTCATTAACACACCACCTCATACTGATCGATAGCGAAATTCATTAACACACCCCCTCACACTGACATATAGTGAAATTCATTAACACACCCCCTCACACTGACCTATAGTGACATTCATTAACACACCACCTCACACTGATCTACAGTGAAATTCAATAACACACCACCTCACACTGATCTACAGTGAAATTCGTTAACACTCCGCCTCACACTGATCTATAGTGAAATTGATTAACACACCGCCTCACATTGATCTATAGTGAAATTCATTAGCACACCACCTCAAACTGATCTATTTTGAAATTCATTAACATCACCTCACACTGATCTATAGTGAAATGTATTAACACACCACCTCACACTGATCTACAGTGAAATTCATTAACACAACCCCTTCACACTGATCTATAGTGAAATTCATTAACACACCACCTCACACTGATCTATAGTGAAATTCATTAATGCACCACCTCACACTGATCTATAGTGAAATTCATTAACACACCACCTCACACTGATCTATAGTGAAATTCATTAACACACCACCTCACACAGATCTACAGTGAAATTCATTAACACACCACCTCACACTGAACTATATTGAAATTCATTAACACACCACCTCACACTGACCCGTAGTGAAATTCATTAACACCCCCTCACTGATCTACAGTGAAATTCATTAACACACCCCCTCACACTGATCTATAGTGAAATTCATTAACACATACCCTCACACTGATCTACAGTGAAATTCATTAACACACCACCTCACACTGATCTACAGTGAAATTCATTAACACTCCACCTCACACTGATCTATAGTGAAATTCATTAACGCACCACCTCACACTGATCTATAGTGAAATTCATTAACACACCACCTCACACTGATCTACAGTAAAATTCATTAACACACCACCTCACACTGAACTATAGTGAAATTCATTAACACACCACCTCACACTGACCCATAGTGAAATTCATTAACACCCCCTCACTGATCTACAGTGAAATTCATTAACACACCCCCTCACACTGACCTATAGTGAAATTCATTAACACATACCCTCACACTGATCTACAATGAAATTCATTAACACACCACCTCACACTGATCTATAGTGAAATTCATTAACACACCACCTCACACTGATCTATAGTGAAATTCATTAACACCACCTCACACTGATCTATGGTGAAATTCATTAACACACCCCCTCACACTGATTTATAGTGAAATTCATTAACACTCCCCCTCACACTGATCTACAGTGAAAGTTATTAACACACCACCTCACACTGATCCATAGTTCAATTCAGTAACACCCCCTCACTGATCTACAGTGAAATTCATCAACACAATCCCTCACACTGATCAACAGTAAAATTCATTAACACACACCCTCACACTGATCTAATGTGAAATTCATTAACACACCACCTCACACTGATCTATAGTGAAATTCATTAACACACCACCTCACACTAATCTACAGTGAAATTCATTAACACACCACCTCACACTGGTCTAAAGTGAAATTCATTAAAACACCACCTCACACTGATCTATAGTGAAAATCATTAACACACCACCTCACACTAATCTACAGTGAAATTCATTAACACACCACCTCACACTGTTCTATAGTGAAATTCATTAACGCACCACCTCACACTGATCGATAGTGAAATTCAGTAACACACCCCCTCACACTGACCTATAGTGAAATTCATTAACACACCCCCTCACACTGACCTATAGTGACATTCATTAACACACCACCTCACATGATCGACAGAGAAATTCATTAACACACCACCTCACACTGATCTACAGTGAAATTCGTTAACACACCGCGTCACACTGATCTATAGTGAAATTCATTAACCCACCACCTCACACTGATCTATAGTGAAATTCATTAACACCATCTCACACTGATCTATAGTGAAATTTATTAACACACGAACTTACACTGATCTACAGTGAAATTCATTAACACAACCCCTCACACTGATCTATAATGAAATTCATTAACACACCACCTCACACTGATCTATAGTGAAATTCATTAACGCACCACCTCACACTGATCTATAGTGAAATTCATTAACACACCACCTCACACTGATCTATCGTGAAATTCATTGACACACCACCTCACACTGATCTGCAGTGAAATTCATTAACACACCACCTCACACTAATCTACAGTGAAATTCATTAACACACCACCTCACACTGATCTATAGTGAAATTCATTAACACACCACCTCACACTGACCGATAGTGAAATTCATTAACACACCCCCTCACACTGACCTATAGTGAAATTCATGAACACACCCCCTCACACTGATCTATAGTGAAATTCATTGACACACCCCCTCACACTGGTCTACAGTGAAATTCATTAACACACCACCTCACACTGATCGACAGTGAAATTCGTTAACACACCGCCTCACACTGATCTATAGTGAAATTGATTAACACACCGCCTCACATTGATCTATAGTGAAATTCATTAACACACCACCACACACTGATCTACAGTGAAATTCATTAACACCACCTCACACTGATCTATAGTGAAATGTATTAACACACCACCTCACACTGATCTACAGTGAAATTCATTAACACAACCCCCCACACTGATCTGTAGTGAAATTCATCAACACACCACCTCACACTGATCTATAGTGAAATTCATTAACGCACCACCTCACACTGATCTAGAGTGAAATTCATTAACACGCCACCTCAAACTGGTCTATAGTGAAATTCATTAACACACCACCTCACACTGATCTACAGTAAAATTCATTGACACACCACCTCACACTGAACTATAGTGAAATTCATTAACACACCACCTCACACTGACCCATAGTGAAATTCATTAACACCCCCTCACTGATCTACAGTGAAATTCATTAACACACCCCCTCACACTGACCTACAGTTAAAGTCATTAACACATACCCTCACACTGATCTACAGTGAAATTCATTAACACACCACCTCACACTGATCTATAGTGAAATTCATTAACACACCACCTCACACTGATCTATAGTGAAATTCATTAACACACCACCTCACACTGATCTATAGTGAAATTCATTAACACACCACCTCACACTGATCTATAGTGAAATTCATTAACACACCACCTCACACTGATCTATAGTGAAATTCATTAACACCACCTCACACTGATCTATAGTGAAATTCATTAACACACCCCCTCACACTGATCTACAGTGAAATTCATTAAAACACCACCTCACACTGATCCATAGTTCAATTCAGTAACACCCCCTCACTGATCTACAGTGAAATTCATTAACACACCCCTCACACTGATCTATCGTGAAATTCATTAACACACACCCTCAGACTGATCTAAAGTGAAATTCATTAACACACCACCTCACACTGATCTATAGTGAAATTCATTAACACACCACCTCACACTAATCTACAGTGAAATTCATTAACACACCACCTAACACTGATCTATAGTGAAATTCATTAACACACCACCTCAAACTGATCGATAGCGAAATTCATTAACACACCCCCTCACACTGGCCTATAGTGAAATTCATTAACACACCCCCTCACACTGACCTATAGTGACATTCATTAACACACCACCTCACACTGATATACAGTGAAATTCATTAACACACCACCTCACACTGATCTACAGTGAAATTCGTTAACACACCGCCTCACACTGATCTATAGTGAAATTGATTAACACACCGCCTCACACTGATCTATAGTGAAATGTATTAACACACCACCTCACACTGATCTACAGTGAAATTCATTAACACACCACCTGACACTGATCTATAGTGAAATTCATTAACACCACCTCACACTGATCTATAGTGAAATGTATTAACACACAACCTCACACTGATCTACAGTGAAATTCATTAACAAAACCCCTTCACACTGATCTATAGTGAAATTCATTAACACACAACCTCACACTGATCTATAGTGAAATTCATTAATGCACCACCTCACACTGATCTATAGTGAAATTCATTAACACCCCCTCACTGATCTACAGTGAAATTCATTAACACTCCCCCTCACACTGACCTATAGTGAAATTCATTAACACATACCCTCACACTGATCTACAGTGAAATTCATTAACACACCACCTCACACTGATCTATAGTGAAATTCATTAACACACCACCTCACACTAATCTACAGTGAAATTCATTAACACACCACCTCACACTGATCTATAGTGATATTCATTAACTCACCACCTCACACTGATCGATAGTGAAATTCAGTAACACACACCCTCACACTGACCTATAGTGACATTCATTAACACACCACCTCACATGATCGACAGTGAAATTCATTAACACACCACCTCACACTGATCTACAGTGAAATTCGTTAACACACCGCCTCACACTGATCTATAGTGAAATTCATTAACACACCACCTCACACTGATCTATAGTGAAACTCATTAACACCATCTCACACTGATCTATAGTGAAATTTATTAACACTCCACCTCACACTGATCTACAGTGAAATTCATTAACACAACCCCTCACACTGATCTATAGTGAAATTCATTAACACACCACCTCACACAGATCTATCGTGACATTCATTAACGCACCACCTCACACTGATCTATAGTGAAATTCATTAACACACCACCTCACACTGATCTACAGTGAAATTCATTAACACACCCCCTCACACTGATCTATAGTGAAATTCATTAACACACCACCTCACACTGATCTATAGTGACATTCATTAACACACCACCTCACACTGATCTACAGTGAAATTCATTTGCCAATTACACGCCCATTCTGAAATTTATTAATGTCTTCTTGCATTTTGTCTCCCTCAGTATTAACTCTACCTCCCAATTTGGTGTTATCGACAAACTTTGAAATTGTTCTTCTGATTCACGAGTCCAAATCGTTTATGTAAATGGTGAACAATAGTGATCCCGGAGCCGATCCCTGTGGAACACCACGTCCCACCTTTTGTCAGTCTGAGTAGCTACTCTTAACCCTAACTCTCTGTATTCTGTTTTGTGACCAGTTTGCTATCCATAACAGTATGTAAGATCAACAAGATGACCAAGGTCAGGCCTTGTGGAGGGATGGGCCAGGCAGCAGAATGGATGGAAAGCTGACTACAAAACAGAAATCAGAGGTTTGGAGTTAAGGGAAGTTTCTAGCGATCTTTCCATCCATTCTGTTGCCTGTCCCTTGACTCCACACGGCCTGACCGTGGTCATCTTGTAGACCATACATACTGCAGACACAGTGCACCAGTGGTGGAGGGGGTGGATATTGAGTCTTGTGGCAGGGGCGCTGATGAAGTGGATTTCTCTGTCCATGAGTTTTGAGGCATCGCTAGTTGCGTTTCTCACCTCTTTCCACCTTTAAAAAAAACCTTGCTGCCAGTTTATTAAAGCCATTAGCAGCCGCTCGGGTGGGACACACCAATAAATGAGGCCTTGTTTCCCTCAGAATGAGAGGCCTGAACCCGTTAGAAAACATTTAGTCATTAAACCAGACTAGGCGGGGCCTGAGGTGCGAGTTAGTAACGGAAAATTGGTGGCCAGCGTACTTCACACCAGGGCTGAGGACCCGGGGACTCAGGTTTCTGTATAATTTATTGATTAATTTTGTTTATTGCCCAATCTCAATCAGACTGGTGGGTTAGCATGCTGTCTGACGGAGGCGAGAGTCCCCAATGGAGGGCTCTCTATGCAGGAGTCCTTCCCAGCACCATTGGGGATCTGGGGTGGAGACTGTTGCAGGGAGCTGTCGTGTGCAACAGTTTAAGCTCCTTTCCGTACTCCAAAGTCAGATGTGATGATTGTGACCTAGAGGAGTCCACGGGCCGTGTATATATTCAGTGTGAGAGGTTGCAGCCCCTGTATAGTTCCCTGAAGGGGCTGCTCCTCAACTCTTTGTTACACTTTAGCCCCACGCTCCTAATCTTTGGCCGCCCGGTGCGGAGTGGGGGTGGGTAAGTGGGAGGATCTTCTCCTGGACCTGCTCTTGGGCCTGGCGAAAACAGCAATTTGTAGGCCCAGGATGGGTGGGGCCCATGGGGGTGGTCACTCTGGCTGCCTGCCTCTCTCCCATGGTCTTGTCCCTGCCCGGGTGGCCCTGGAGAGGGAGCAGGCGGTATCCACCGGTTCACTTGATACCTTCCTCGACTGGTGGACACGGAAGGTATCAAGAGGTGATAATCGATCCTCACAATCACATTGTGATTTAATACATTTCTTCTATTTTGATACAAAAGTTCTACTAGACATGTTAAACTACTAGTTATTTAATCAGGGCTGCAGCTGCTGAAAGGTTGACTGTACTGGGGTTTGTGGCCAGAGCTGGCAGACGTGTTGTTCTGAAGTCTGATGTCTCACACCTGAAGAGTCTGTTTATGTCGTGTTGTAATGATCTTTTTCTGTTGCCTGGTGTCAGAAATAGAAATCAAAGGAAGATGATGCCCCACTCTGTTAATCAACTCTTTGACACATTTCCATTTCTTAATTTACAAAGATCACAACTCCATTAGTGAACAATGGATTGCCAGTCTGCCACTTTTTAGTGAGGCTTGAAAGGATTCGCTGTGAAGCTACACCTGCCCATCTGTCTGTGTGTCACTGTGTTTGGATTGTGTTAGACAACAGTCCTAATATCTCGCCTACATCCATTACAATTTTTGAAATGTTAGATTGTACTTGGAAGAAGTTGAGTTTGAATCTAACAATTCTGAAATTGGGAGCTTTTAATGATTTCTGTTTTTCACATAACTATATAGTGATGTGATCAGTCAAAGCAAATTAAAAGATGGTGCTATTTACTGAACACAACTGAATAATTCTACAAGGATGCTATCGCAGTCTTCCTCAGTATTAACTACACCCCCCAATTTAGTGTCATCAGCAAATTTTGAAATTGTACTTCTGATTCCCAAGTCCAAATCATTCATGTAAATGGTGAACAACAGTGGTCCCAGCACCAATCCCCATGGAACACCACTTCCCACCTTCCGCCCGTCTGAGTAAATACCTTTAACTCATCCCGTCACTATAACTGGACTTGTCTCCATTCCCGTGCCGAGGGGATTGCTGTACCAGACGGGAGGGGCAACATTTGGGGACTCTCGATTCTCCACCAATTCCCATTCCCCTTCTTTCTGGTGGATAATGGAGGTGCCACTGTGTGTAATGTGCAAGTCAGTAAGAGTTGTCAGTGAGGATTAATCAGCACTTTCTAATTGGAGATGATAATCAATGGAATCTTTCAGACAATGAATTGTAGATTTTATAGCAAAGATTAATATACGATTGAAGTAAAAGTTCATAATTTTATTGTAAAGTATTTCAGGAACACTCATCAGAAATTAAGGGGAAAGATCAGACAGCAGTACTTAAAGGGACACTGCAGCCCCAACAACTCAATCAGCTATATACCCAGAATATTAAAATCCAGCCCAGTTATAGGGGTCATTAACATCAGCAGAAACAAACCCCAACTGTCAGAATGAACATGGTTCAGTCCTGGATGTGATTAACAGCAGCAATAGCAGCAGAATCGAATCTCTGCAGTCACTTGTGAACTTGCTGGTGTCTCAGCAGGTTGGATGACTGATTGAACCCCTTCTCACACACTGAGCAGGTGAACGGCCTCTCCCCGGTGTGAACTCGCTGGTGTGTCAGCAGGTTGGATAACTGAGTGAATCTCTTCCCACACACGGAGCAGGTGAACGGCCTCACCCCAGTGTGAATGCGCTGGTGTCTCAGAAGGTCAGAGGAATTAGTGAATCCCTTCTCACACAGGGGGCAGGTGAACGGCCTCTCTGCAGTGTGAATGTGCTGGTGTATCAGCAGGGTGGATGCATTAGTGAATCCCTTCTCACACACAGGGCAGGTGAACGGTCTCTCCCCAGTGTGAATGCACTGGTGCTCAATGAGGTGCGATGACTGCCTGAACCTCTTCCCACAGTGAGAGCAACTGAATGGTCTCTCCTCAGTGTGAAGTCTCTGGTGTGTCAGAAGGTGGGATGACTGACTAAATCCCTTCCCACACTCGGAGCAGGTGAACGGCCTCTCCCCGGTGTGACTGCATCGATGAGTTTCCACCCGGGACGGGGAGCTAAATCCCTTCCCACAGTCCCCACATTCCCACAGTTTCTCCGTGGTGTGGGTGTCCTTGTGTCTCTCCAGGTTGGACAATCAGTTGAAGCCTCATCCACACACACAACACGTTTACGGTTTCTCGCCGCTATGAACGGTGCGATGTTTTTTCAGACTGTGTAACTGGTTAAAGCTCTTTCCACAGTCAGTGCACTGGAACACTCTCACTCGAGTGTGTGTGTCTCGGTGCTTTTCCAGTCACACCGATCTTTGAAATCTTTTCCCACAGACAGAACAGGCAAACATTTCTCCTTCCACATTCAAAGGCCGATGATATTCCCTGTAAAAGCAGTTTACAAAAGACATCACTGTAAGTTCAGGATTAAAATTCGGAACAGATAATTCTAGTTTCTATGGAACATTCTCTCCTCTCATTACATAGAATTACATAGATTGTACAGCACAGAAACAGGCCATTCGGCCCAACTGGTCCATGTGGTGTTTATGCTCCACACGAGCCTCCTCCCATCTCTCTTCATCTCACCCTATCAGCATCTCCTTCTATTCCTTTCTCCCATGTGTTTATCCAGCTTCCCCTTAAATGCATCCATGCTCTTCGCCTCAACCACTCCCTGTGGCAGCAAGTTCCACATTCTCAGCACCCTCTGGGTGAAGGAGTTTAATCTACATAGGACTTTCCTGGGCAGCCAATCAGCACTGCTGCCTCTTTTGTGCATTTCCTGGCGAGGTGAAACAGTTGATATTTTCTGATCAAAAAGAGCTGAGCTCGGCAGCATTAGTCCTGTTTTGCCTCCTTTGGAGACCAGGTGTATGAGTAGAGTGAGCGCAGCCTTCACAGTAACCGCAATAAAATTGTTACAGTTGTGAAGGAATTTTGTGTCAGTGCACTGGACCACAAACAAAGTATGTGTGTCGATTATTGTCTTATTACCCTACTGTAAAGTGCCTTGAGATGTTTTAAAAGCTCTATATAAAGGTAAGTTGTTGTTGGTGTATAGAGAACTCTGTTGAAATTCAGTGAAATGATCAATAACCAAGGAAGATCATTTCTTTGTTTGGTTCTGTTAGTTTTCATAGAATCATTGAAAAGTACAGCACGAAGGAGGCCATTCGGCCCATCATGCCTGTGCTGGCTCTTGGAAAGAGCACTCGTGCTTAGTCCCACATCCCTGCTTGTTGTCCGTAACCCTGTAAGATCCTCATCCTCAAGTACCCACCCAACTCCCTTTTAAAATCATTGATGGAATCAGCTCATGACCGTTTCAGGTAGAACGTTCCAGATCCCGACAACTCTCTGAGTTTTATTCAATTGTTACCACAGTTGCCTTCTGTGAAGGTTTAATAATAAATGTATTTTGCTATGAAAGCAATTAAAACATTCCTAGTATATAAATAGACAGATGCATCAAAATATTAAAATTGTGGGAGGGAGGGCAGTGCTTGCCCAGGGCCCAATAAACAATGGAATTCTTGTTTCCCAACCCAATGCTCAGAAGTTGAAGTCCCAGAGCTGCATCTGGCTCGGTTCCACCTGCCCTATTCTGACAAGCTGAGGTATTGGTCAGTGCACTGTGATTGCCCTGTGGGTAGAAAATGGCAAATCTAGAAACATGACCAAAATAACACATTTAACCCCAAAGCTGTAAATCCCCATCCCACACACTCTCCCTCCTCTCTGTGCTGAAATCCAAACCCATCGCACCATCTCCAACATTTCTTTCCTCCACTCCCAGTTTTCCCCCTCCCTCTACTCTGGTTGGGTTCAGTTCCACACCTGCTGTGTGCAGAGTGAGAATAAAATCAATGCGTCAAAGATTGTCCCTCTTGGTCACTGGGACCCTGAAGCCCCGCCCACTCTCTGTTCCTGTACAAAGATGGCCACGCATGTGCCCTGCTGCAGGTAGAAACGGTGTGTCTTTCCTTCACTAAGATGGCGGCGCGTAACCCGGGCCTGTCACCGAGAAAAAGCCTCACTGCTGCCGTCCGGCGGAACACATTCGGCCGCAGGATCTCATTCGGGCCTGAGACCGTTTTCCAACTTTATAAACCCTGCGGCGCGGCCTACCCGCAGTTTATTAATCTCCCGACCCCGTCGACCTGCAGCTCCACCCGGCGACCGCGCGAGGCTTTCTTTGTAAAGTCAGTGAGGGACACATGACCCGGGCCCATGGCCTGATTGACGGGAGCTTCCGACCAATAGGGAGCGAATGGGGTGGGGCTGGAGGAGCGAGCCAGCGGAATGTCCTCCAACCAATCAGGGAGCCCGAGGGGCAGGACTAGCGCTGGCTGATTGTCTGATCCGCAGGGCAGCGAGTTTCTCCAGTCCCTTGTTCAGGGCCCGGGGCCAGGGGAGGCTGTGAGCCTTTATTCCCCGCATTGGACACAAGGCTCTTTGGCTCACAACACGCGGGCTCAGATTGCAATACAGACTTTTTAAATTCAGGAATCAAAGCAGATAAACCTCGTGCTTCTGCAGAACAAACTTTCTAATATTTGGGAGTACAAGTACAATTTTTTGTCCCTCTGGGGAATTTGTTATTAGTTTCAGGAAACAACAACAACCACTTGTATTTATAAAGCACCTTTAATGTAGTGAAACGTCCCAAGATTCTTCACAGGAGCGTTATAAAACAAAATTTGACACCGAGCCACATAAAGCGATATTTGGGCAGATGACCAAAAGCTTGGTCAAAGAAGTAGGTTTTAAGGAGCATCTTAAAGAAGGAGAGATAGAGAGATGGAGAGGTTTAGGGAAGGAATTCCAGAGCTTAGGGCCCAGGCAGCTGAAGGCACGGCCACCAGTGGGGGAGCGATTAAAATCGGGGATGCTCAAGAGGCCAGAATTAGAGGAGCGCAGATATCTCAGAAGGTTGTAGGGGCTGGAAGAGATTACAGAGATAGGGAGGGGCGAGGCCACGGAGGGATTTGAAAACAAGGATGAGAATTTTAAGAATGAGACACTTGAGGAAAAGCAGGGAGTGGGGGAGGGTCAAGCCCTTATGGGACAGGGTCGCTGATTCTGTTCTGCGACAGTTACTGGGACAGACTGTATCTCCCCTCTCCTGCACACAGGGATTTGTGGTAGTTAAAGGGACAGCAATTCTTCTTCTTTTGCAAGATTGTAATTAAAGGGACACTGCTCTGAGATGGCTGCGAACTTTTAGAGCTGCCAGCCTTTCGAAAACATCTTCCTTTTTTGAGGATCTGTGTGAACAGGCTGGTGACTCAGCAGGTGGGATGAGCTCTGAAACCTCTTTGCACAGTCAGATCATTTAAAGGGTCTCTCATCGGATCTGGGGCAGGAGGGATCTGGTTAACAGTGATCACAATATCATTAGGTTTAAAGTAGTTATGGAAAAGGACAAAATAAAATGAACGGTGAAAATACCCAGCTGGAAGAGAGACAGTTTCAGTGATTTGAGAAGGGATCGAGCACAGGCGGACTGGAAACAAAGATTGTCCAGGAAAACAGTGAATGACCAATGGCAGGCCTTCAAGGCTGAGATAGTTCAGGTACAAACCAAGCATATTCCCATAAGGAGGAAAGATGGGCCATCCAAAGCTAGAGCTCCCGATGACAAAGGATATAGAGGTTAGAATAAAACAGAAAAAGGAGGTTTACGACAAATGTCAGGTACAGAATACAGTCAAAAACCAGGCAGAATACAGAGAGTGCGGGGGAAATTGAAACAGGATATAAGAAGGGCAAAGAGACAATATGAGAAAAGATTAGGGGGTAACATAGAAGATAGGAGCAGGAGTAGGCCATTCAGCCCCTCGAGCCTGCTCCGCCATTCAATGAGTTCATGGCTGATCATCCAAATTCAGTACCCTGTTCCTGCCTTCTCTGCATATCATTTGATCCCTTTAGCCGTAAGAAATATATCCAACTCCTTCTTGAACACATTTAATGAATTGGCCTCTACTGCCTTCTGTGGTAGAGAATTCCACAGGTTCACCACTCTCTGGGTGAAGAAATTCCTCCTCATCTCTGTCCTAAATGGCTTACCCCTTATCCTTAGACTGTGACCCCTGGTTCTGGACTCCCTGGACATCGGGAACATCCTTCCTGCATCTAGTCTGTCTATTCCTGTTAGAATTTTATAAGTTTCAATGAGATCCCCTCTCATTCTTCTAAACTCCAGCAAGTATCAGCCCAATCGACCCAATCTCTCCTCATACGTCATTCCTACCATCTCAGCTGTCAGTCTGGTGAATCTTCGCTGCACTCCCTCCATGTCAAGAAAATCCTTCCTCAGATAAGGCGACCAAAACTGCACACAATACTCAAGATGTGGTCTCAGCAATGCCCTGTACAACTGCAGCAAGACACCCTTGATCCTGTACTCGAACCCTCTCACTACAAAGGCGAACATACCATTTGCCTTCTTAAACGCCTGCTGCACCTGCATGCTTACCTTCAGCGACTGGTGTACAAGGACACCCAGGTCTCGTTGCACTTCCCCTTCTCCCAATCTATGGCCATTCAGATAATAATCTGCATTCCTGTTTTTGCCACCAAAGTGGATAACCTCACATTTATCCACATTATACTACATCTGCCATGCATCTGCCCAATCATCCAACCTGTCCAAATCATACTGGAGTTTCTCGGCATCCTCCTCACAGCACACACGCCCACCCAGCTTTGTGTCGTCTGCAAACTTGGAGATATTATATCTAGTTCCCTCGTCCAGATCATTAATATATATTGTGAATAGCTGGGGTCCTAGGACTGATCCCTGTGTTACCGCACTAGTCACTGCCTGCCACTCGGAAAAAGACCCATTTATTCCAACTCTTTGCTTCCTGTCTGCCAACCAGTTCTCTATTCAAGTCAGTACCTTGCCCCCAATCCCATGTGCCTTAACTTTACATGCTAATCTCTTATGCGGGACTTTATTGAAAGCCTTCTGAAAGTCCAAATACACCACATCCACTGGTTCTCCCTTATCTATTTTACCAGTTACATCCTCAAAAAATTCCAGTAATTAGTCAAGCACGATTTACCTTTTGTAAATCCATGTTGACTTTGTCCCATCCTGTCACTGTTTTCCAAGTGCTCTGCTATTACATCTTTTATAATGGACTCTAGCATTTTCCCCACTACCGATGTCAGGCTTACCGGTCTGTAATTCCCCATTTTCTCTCTACCACCTTTTTTGAATAGCGGGGTAACATTAGCTACACTCCAATCCATGGGAACTGTTGCAGAATCTATCGAATTTTGGAAGATGACCAGCAATTCATCTACTATTTCTAGGGCCACTTCCTTAAGTACCCTAGGATGTAGATTATCAGGCCCTGGGGATTTATCGGCCTTCAATCCCGTCAATTTCCCTATCACCATTTCCCTACAAATACTGATTTCTTTCAGTTCCTCCCTCTCATTAGACCCTATGTTCCCCGACATCTCTGGGGGTTTTTTTGTGTCCTCCTTTGTGAAGACAGAACCAAAGTATGTATTTAATTGGTCAGCCATTTCTTTGTTCCCCGTTATAAATTCCCCTGATTCTGACTGCAAGGGACCTACGCTTGACTTCACCAATCTTTTTCTCTTCACATAGGCAAAAAGGAAAGGGAGGTGGGGTAGCATTACTTGTTAAAGAAGGGATTAACACAATTGTAAGGAAGGATATTAGCTCTGGTGATGTGGAATCTGCATGGGTAGAATTGAGAAATACCAAGCGGCAGAAAACGTTAGTGGTGTGGTAAACCACTGTTATTGTTGTTCACCATTGTTGTTGTTGTTGCACACTGTTGTATCTATGCATGCCTCAGCTGGCTCCGCCCCTGGCTCCACCCACATGCCCAGGTATAAAGGTGACTGCTCTGCAGCCCCCTGCCTTCTTGGAAACCAGTCAACCACGAGAGGCATGCTCTGTTCTTTGTTAATAAAAGCCTTTTGGTTACTCTCCTAACTCTCCGTCTTTTATGAGTAATTGATAGCACATCAATTTTATTAACAAAAGCAAAATGTCGGCAGCAAACGCTGAGCTACAGGCGCTGCAGCAAATGACGGCACCAAACGCTGAGCAGCAGGCGCTGCTGCATGCCCTCAGACCAACATGCCTGGACCTAGACCCTCAAGAGGCGGGTTCATCTACCAAGTTCGCACAATGGCTGCGTTGCTTCGAAGCTTACCTGGAAGCCTCAGCCGTGACACTAGATGGAAACAAACTAAAAATCCTGGCCTCCAAGGTGGGCCACCAAGTCTACACGCTCATCCAGGACGCGACTACCTACGCGGCGGCTATCGATCTGCTAAAAGGACAATACACACGCCCGGTAAATACGGTTTATGCCAGACACCTCCTGAGATCCCGCAAACAGCAGTCCGGGGAATCGGTGGAGGCATTCCTACGGGCACTACAGATACTCGGCCGAGCCTGCGATTGTAAAGAGGTATCGGCCGCGACACACACGGAGGGACTTATCTGAGATGCTTTCGTTGCGGGCCTCAAGTCCGACTACTCCCGGCAGAGACTGCTGGAGAAGGGCGAAAATGACCTGAAGAAGGCAGTGTCCTTCGCGCTCTCGCTAGACGCGGCCCACCGGAATATGGACGCATTCTCCCCTAACCGCTCCGCACCGTGGACGCCGCAACCTTGGGTCATGGGACCGCCACCCCCGGCACCAACTGCTGCAGCGATGTCCAAGGGCCCGAAATGTTACTTTTGTGGCCAGGCAAAACACCCCAGAGAACGCTGCCCGGCGAAAAACGCTACCTGCTCCGGCTGCGGGAAGAAAGGACACTACGTCAGCGCCTGCAAAGGTAAAACCGCTAACGCCAGCAGCGCCGCGTGTGAACCGTGGGGGCAGCCATCTTGTCCGCCATCTTGGACACCTCCAGCCGCGTGGGGATCGGGATCATGGGCGCAGCCATTTTGTCCGCCATCTTGGACGCCTCCAACTCCAATCGTGGGTGACCCGGACTCAACCACCGCCTCGTCTTATGACCACAGCGACTCGCTCATACGCTGGCCTCCCTGACGCTGGACCAATCTCTCCCTCACCAACTGTCCAGGTCGATGATGGACATTACGGTAAACGGCTGCGCCACTACCTGCCTTTTCGACAGCGGGAGCACGGAGAGCTTTATCCACCCCGACACGGTGCGCAGTTACTCTCTCCCGGTCCTGCCAACGCGCCATCGGATCTCTATGGCTTCCAAATCCCATTCAGCAGACGTCGGTGGCTACTGTATAGTGACCCTTTCAGTAAGGGGCACAGAATACAAACATTTTAAACTTCTTGTCCTGCCTCATCTCTGCGCTGCCATTCTACTGGGGTTGGATTTTCAGTGCCACCTTAAAAGTGTCACATTAGCGTACGGCGGACCCCTCCCCCCATTCACAGTCTGCAGCCAGCAGCTTTTAAATCGCCCACCGCGCACCATTTGCAGCATCTCCATGCTTAAAGTCTCACCTCCCCCTTGTTCGCTAACCTCACCTGCGACTGTAAGCCCATCGCTACCAAAAGCAGGCGGTACAGTGCTGGGGATAGGAGCTTCATTAAATCCGAAGTAGCAAGACTCCCGAAGGAAGGGATTATTGAGGGTAGCACTAGCCCATGGCGAGCACAAGTGGTGGTAGTGAAGACTGGCGAAAAACAGCACCTAGTTATTGACTACAGCCAGACGATCAATCGCTACACCCAGTTAGATGCATACCCACTCCCCTGCATATCTGACATGGTCAATCAGATAGCACAATACCGGGTGTTCTCGATGATTGATCTGAAGTCGGCATACCACCAGCTCCCCATCAGGGCTGAGGACCGCCAGTACACAGCTTTTGAAGCTGACGGTCGTCTCTACCACTTCCTCCGAGTCCCCTTCGGCGTCACCAACGGAGTTTCGGTCTTCCAAAGGGAGATGGACCGAATGGTTGACCAGAACGCGCTGCAGGCCACCTTCCCCTACCTAGACAACGTCACCATCTGCGGCCATGACCAGCAGGACCATGACGTTAACCTAGAGAAATTCCTCCGTACGGCCCAGCGGCTGAATCTAACATACAACAAGGACAAATGTATGTTTCGCACCACGCGCCTCGCCATTCTTGGCTGCGTAGTGGAGAACGGAGTCATCGGCCCCGACCCCGACAGAATGCACCCCCTTATGGAGCTCCCACTCCCCCACTGCCAAAAAGCACTGAAGAGATGCCTAGGGTTTTTCTCTTACTATGCTCAGTGGGTGCCCAGCTATGCGGACAAAGCCAGACCCCTCATCAAGTCCACCTCCTTCCCCCTGACAGCAGAGGCATGTGCAGCCTTCACTCTCATAAAAAGAGATATTCCAAAGGCCACAATGCACGCAGTGGATGAGTCCATCCCTTTCCAAGTGGAGAGCGATGCATCCGACTTCGCCCTAGCTGCAACCCTTAACCAGGCGGGGAGACCCATGGCCTTTTTCTCAAGGACCCTCCAGGGCCCCGAGATTCGACACTCCTCTGTCGAAAAGGAGGCCCAGGCCATTGTGGAGGCAGTGCGACATTGGAGGCATTACCAGGCCGGAAAACGATTTACCCTGCTCACTGACCAGCGTTCAATAGCTTTTATGTTTAACAATAAGCAGAGGGGCAAAATCAAGAACGACAAGATCTTGAGGTGGAGAATTGAACTCTCCACCTACAATTACGATATCTTGTTCCGGCCCGGGAAACTCAATGAGCCCCCAGATGCCCTATCACATGGTACATGCGCCAACGCGCAGGTTGATAGACTGCAGACCCTCCACAATGACCTCTGCCACCCGGGGGTCACCAGGTTCTTCCATTTCATCAAATCCCATAACCTGCCCTACTCCATCGAGGAGGTCAGGACCATGACCAGGAACTGCCAAATCTGTGCCGAGTGCAAACCGCATTTTTGTAGGCCAGACAGAGCAAGCCTGATCAAGGCCACTCGCCCCTTCGAGCGCCTGAGCATCGATTTTAAAGGGCCCCTCCCCTCCTCTGACCGCAACGTGTACTTCCTCAACATAATTGATGAGTACTCCCATTTCCCGTTTGCCATCCCTTGCCCAGACATGACCAGTACCACGGTCATTAAAGGTCTGAATGACCTTTTCACCTTGTTCGGCTTCCCTAGCTATATCCATAGCGACCGGGGCTCATCCTTTATGAGCGACGAACTCCGTCAGTACCTGCTCACGAGCGGTATTGCTACAAGCAGAACCACCAGCTACAACCCCCGGGGGAACGGCCAGGTGGAAAGAGAGAACGCGACGGTTTGGAAGGCTGTACTCTTAAACTTAAAATCTAAGGGCCTTCCGACCTCTCGCTGGCAGGAGGTCCTCCCTGCAGCACTCCACTCCATTCGGTCACTGCTTTGTACGGCCACCAATGCCACCCCCCATGAAAAAATGTTCACTTTCCCCAGGAAGTCCACATCGGGGACCTCGCTACCGACATGGCTGACGTCTCCAGGACCCATCCTACTGCGGAAGCACGTGAGGTCCCATGAAACGGACCCCCTGGTCGAGAGGGTGAGCCTCCTCCACACCAACCCCCAGTATGCTTATGTGGCGTACCCGGACGGGCGGGAGGACACAGTCTCCATACGAGACCTCGCACCTTCGGGTGCCCCTGAAACACTACCATTGCCATCCACCACTACCCACAACCCAACCCCTGTAGACGGCATGCCGCAGCCCCAGGACCCGTCATTGACCACCCAACCACTCAATGAGACGCCAGATTCAACGTTGGATGCTGCACCATCACCGCCGCCACCACGACGATCAGGACGGCATACAAGGCCACCTGATAGACTTACTTACACGAACCTTTAGTACACTTCACCCCGCCGGACTCAATTTTAAACAAGGGGTGAATGTGGTAAACCACTGTTATTGTTGTTCACCGTTGTTGTTGTTGTTGCACACTGTTGTATCTATGCATGCCTCAGCTGGCTCCGCCCCTGGCTCCACTCACATGCCCAGGTAAAAAGGTGACTGCTCTGCAGCCCCCTGCCTTCTTGGAAACCAGTCAACCACGAGAGGCATGCTCTGTTCTTTGTTAATAAAAGCCTTTTGGTTACTCTCCTAACTCTCCGTCTTTTATGAGTAATTGATAGCGCATCAAGTGGGAGTGGTATATAGGCCTCCAAACAGTAAGGCGGAGGTTGGGGATGGCATTAAAAGGGAAATTAAAGAAGCGTGCAATAAGGGCACAGCAATCATCACGGGTGACTTTAATCTACATATAGATTGGGCTAACCAAATTCGTAACAATACTGTGGAAGAGGAGTTCCTGGAGTGTTTACGGGATGGTTTCCTGGACCAATATGCCGAGGAACCACCCAGAGATCAGGCCATCTTAGACTGGGTATTATGTAACGAGAAAGGATTAATTAGCAGTCTTGTTGTACGAGCCCCTTGGGTCGGTGCGATCATAATATGATCGAATTCTTCATTAAGATGGAGAATGAAGTAGTTGACTCAGAGACTAGGGTCCTAAATTTAAATAAAGGAAACTATGATGGTCTGAGGCGCGAGTTGTGTAGGATTGATTGGGGAATGTCACTCAAAGGGTTGACGGTGGATAGGCAATGGCAAACATTCAAAGACCGCATGGATGAACCACAGAATTTGTTCATCCCAGTTTGGCATAAAAATAAAACAAAAAGGGTGATTTAACCATGGCTAACAAGGGAAATTAGGGTTAGCATAAGATACAAGGAGAGGACATATAAATTGGCCAGAAAAAGCAATAATCCTGAGGATTGGGAGCAGTTTAGGATTCAACAAAGGAGGACAAAGGGATTAATTAAGAAGGGGAAAATAGAATATGAGAGTAGGCTTGCAGGGAACATAAAAACTGACTGTAAAAGATTTTATAGATATGTGAAGAGAAAAAGATTGGTGAAGTCAAGCGTAGGTCCCTTGCAGTCAGAATCAGGTGAATTTATAATGGGGAACAAAGAAATGGCAGCCCAACTAAATACATATTTTGGTTCTGTCTTCACAAAGGAGGACACAAATAACCTCCCAGAGATGCTGGGGAACATAAAGTCTGATGAAAGGGAGGAACTGAAAGAAATCAGTATTTGTAGGGAAATGGTGTTAGGGAAATTGATGGGATTGAAGGCCGATAAATCACCAGGGCCTGATACTCTACATCCTAGGGTGCTTAAGGAAGTGGCCCTAGAAATAGTAGATGCATTGCTGATCATCTTCCAACATTCGATGGAATCTGGAACAGTACCCATGGATTGGAGGGTAGCTAATGTAACCCCACTATTCAAAAAAGGTGGTCGAGAGAAAATGGGGAATTACAGACTGGTAAGCCTAACATCGGTAGTGGGGAAAATGCTAGAGTCCATTATAAAAGATGTAATAGCAGAGCACTTGGAAAACAGTGACAGGATCGGACAAAGTCAACATGGATTTCCAAAAGGTAAATCGTGCTTGACTAATCCACTGGAATTTTTTGAGGATGTAACTGGTAAAATAGATAAGGGAGAACCAGTGGATGTGGTGTATCTGGACTTTCAGAAGGCCTTCGATAAGGTCCCGCATAAGAGATTAGTGTGTAAAGTTAAGGCACATGGGATTGGGGGCAAGGTATTGAATTGGATAGAGAACTGGTTGGCAGACAGAAAGCAAAGAGTTGGAATAAATGGGTCTTTTTCCGAGTGGCAGGCAGTGACTAGTGGGGTACCGCAGGGATCGGTCCTTGGACCCCAGCTATTCACAATATATATAAATGATCTAGACAAGGGAACTAGATGTAAAATCTCCAAATTTGCAGACGACACAAAGCTGGGTGGGCGTGTGTGCTGTGAGGAGGATGTCGAGAAACTCCAGGATGATTTGGACATGTTCGGTGATTGGGCAGAAACATGGCAGATGCAATATAATGTGGATAAATGTGAGGTTATCCACTTTGGTGGCCAAAACAGGAAGGCAGATTATTATCTAAATGGCAATAGATTAGGAGAAGGGGAAGTGCAACGAGACCTGGGTGTCCTTGTGCACCACTCGGTGAAGGTAAACATGCAGGTGCAGCAGGCGGTTAAGAAGGCAAATGGTATGTTGGCCTTCATAGCGAGAGGGTTTGAGTACAGGAACAAGGATGTCTTGCTGCAGTTGTACAGTGCCTTGGTGAGACCACATCTTGAGTATTGTGTGCAGTTTTGGTCACCTTATCTGAGGAAGGATTTTTTTGCCATGGAAGGAGTTCAGCGAAGATTCACCAGGCTGATACCTGGGATGGCAGGAATGACGTATGAGGAGAGATTGGGTCGATTGGGCTTGTACTCGCTGGAGTTTAGAAGAATGAGAGGTGATCTCATTGAAACTTATAAAATTCTGACAGGACTGGACAGACCAGATGCAGGAAGGATGTTCCCAATGGTCGGGGAGTCCAGAACCAGGGGATACAGTCTAAGGATAAATGGTAGGCCATTTAGGACAGAAATGAGGAGGAATTTCTTCACCCAGAGAGTGGTGAACCTGTGGAATTCTCTACCACAGAAAGCGGTGGAGTCCAGTTCATTAAATATATTCAAGGAGGAGTTGGATATATTTCTTCTTAAGGCTAAAGGGATCAAGGGGTATGGGGAGAAAGCAGGGACCGGATACTGAATTTGGATGATCAGCCATGATCTCATTGAATGGCGGAGTAGGCTCGAGGGGCCGAATGGCCTACTCCTGCTCCTATCTTCTATGTTTCTATGAAACCACAGGCAGTGCATCATGCAGGCATGTGCCTTGCTATCACGGCAGCAGTCATAACTCTTTCATTCTGTGCCAGTCCTCCGCAGTGCCTTTGTCCCAACCAGGCCGCCAAGGTACAGGCTGATCATTGGGCAAGAAAGGACATGGCTCACGACTCCAGTTAGGAACCCGCAGATGCACAGCACGCCTTCAATGAGAGCCATGCTGCCACAAGGAACCCCAATGCAGCAAACAATCGACATGCTCAAGCAGCACGAGAGAAGCGGCCGCGGCAGAGCATCGCGAGAGACCCGAGGAGTGGCTAGATAAGAAGCACGAGAGAACCGGCAGTCAGAGAGCCATAGAGTCATAGAGTTATACAGCACAGAAAGAGGCCCATCAGCCCATCGTGTCTGCACCGGCCATCAAGCCCCGTCTATTTTAATCCCATTTTCCAGCACTTGGTCCGTAGCCTTGTATGCTATGGCATTTCAAGTGCTCATCTAATTGCTTCTTGAATGTTGTGAGGGTTCCTGCCTCAACTTAAATAAAGGAAACTATGATGGTCTGAGGAGCGATTTGGGTAGGATTGATGGAATGGCACTCAAAGACTTGACGGTGGATAGGCAATGGCAAACATTCAAAGACCAAGTGGATGAGCTACAGAATTTGTTCATCCCAGTTTGGCATAAAAATAAAACAAAAAAGGTGACTCAACCGTGGTTAACAAGGGAAATTAGGGATAGCATAAGATCCAAGGAGAGGACATATAAATTGGCTAGAAAAAGCAATAATCCTGAGGATTGGGAGCAGTTTAGGAGTCAACAAAGGAGGGCAAAGGGATTAATTAAGAAAGGGAAAATAGAATATGAGAGTAAGCTTGCATGGAAGATAAAAACTGACTGTAAAAGCTTTTATAGATATGTGAAGAGAAAAAGATTGGTGAAGTCAAGTGTAGGTCCCTTACAGTCAGAATCAGGGGAATTTATAATGGGAAACAAGGAAATGGCAGGCCACATAAATAGATACTTTGGTTCTGTCTTCACAAAGGAGGACACAAATAACCTTCCAGAGATGCCGGGGAACATAGGGTCTGATGAAAGGGAGGAACTGAAAGAAATCAGTATTTGTAGGGAAATGGTGTTAGGAAAATTGATGGGACTGAAGGCCGATAAATCCCCAGGGTCTGATGGTCTACATCCCAGGGGACTTAAGGAAGTGGCCCTAGAGATAGTAGATGCATTGCTGGTCATCTTCCAGAACTCGATAGACTCTGCAACGGTACCCATGGATTGGAGGGTAGCTAATGTTACCCCACTATTCAAAAAAGGTGGTAGAGAAAAAGCGGGGAATTATAGACCGGTAAGCCTGACATCGGTAGTGGGGAAAATGCTAGAGTCTATTATAAAAGATGTAATAGCAGAGCACTTGGAAAGCAGTGACAGGATCGGACAAAGTCAACATGGATTTACAAAAGGTAAATCATGCTTGACTAATCACAGAAACGCCACAGTGCAGATAGAGGCCATTTCGGCCCATCGAGCCTGCACCGACACATATCCCACCCGATCCCCGTAACCCCTACACCAACACATATCCCACCCTATCCCCATAACCCCACGTATTTAATCCCCCTAACACTAAGGGTCAATTTATCATAGCCAATCAACCTAACTCGCACATCTTTGGACTGTGGGAGGAAACCGGAGCACCCGGAGGAAACCCACGCAAACACGGGGAGAATGTGCAAACTCCACACAGACAGTCGCCCGAGGCCGGATTTGAACCCGGGTCCCTGGCGCTGTGAGGCAACAGTGCTAAGCACTATGCCACCATGCTGGAATTTTTTGAGGATGTAACTTGTAAAATAGATAAGGGAGAACCAGTGGCTGTGGTGTATTTAGACTTTCAGAAGGCTTTCGATAAGGTCCCACGTAAGAGATTAGCGTGCAAAATTAAGGCACATGGGATTGGGGGCAAGGTATTTGTGGTGTATGTAACCTGTACCACCTTAAGAGACTACCTTAAGAGATGGACTACTTTCTCTTGGCTACTGTATATTGTAGTACCGGTGGTGACCACACCGGTATATAAACTCTGTGTAGTAATTTGCTAAGCAGTTCAGCCCTGACCTTCGATTAGTAAAGACCTGTTTAAGTTATTCTTGTTGTCTGTGTCCAGTGATTTAGAATAAGCATATCTGGGACACTCAGACTCAACAGTGGCGACGAGTTCGATCTTACCCTGCGGCAGTTTTGCATCCAAGGCAGCTTCATCCTCAGAACGGGCGTCGAGAAGAGGCATCCGCCCTCATCAGCCTGCTGAGCACCGCATCGCACGGGAGGCATCGAGAACCCGGGTTGAAATTACTGACCACAAAGTCCTCCATCAGCGACAGGCAGTGATCATCCTTCTACCACGGTGGTGGGTAAGCCGATCTAGCGACACGGGCAGAAAGTCGGCCGCGTTGTCAGTGGAGAAGGGGAGGGAAACCGGAGGAAAAAGGGCGGAGAACTCGACCGCAGCCGGTGAAAAGGGCCGGGCTGCAATCGGGGCCGAGAGGCGCAGCGACAAGGGCAGCGTTAATGCCACGAGAACCGCGGAGAACTCGACCGCAGCTGGTGTAAAGGGCCGGGCTGCAATCAGGGCTGAGAGGCGCAGCAACGAGGGAAGCGTTAATGCCCACGAGAACCGCGGGGGAGCAAAAGCAGCGTCGGGGAAATTAAGAACCGCTGGGAGGCGAGAACGGCAACAGCGCAGTCATCGCCATTGTAGCCAGCAGGGGAAGAAGACAAGCACGGGAAGCCACCATTGTAGTCGGCGGGGGAAGAAGACAAGCGCGGGAAAAGCCGCCAAGCGTGGGAAGCCACCATTTTAGTAGGCGGGGGAAGAAGACAAGCACGGGAAGCCGCCATTTTGGAAAAATAAAATATTTAAAGAAACTCTCAAGGATGCCTAAACACGGTAACATCACTGCTTTTGATAGCGATGTTGAAGATTGGGCCACGTATGTAGAACGCATTGAAGTTTATTGTACAGCAAATGAGGTACCAGATGATAAGAAAGCAATAACCTTATTAAACTCAATGGGTGCGAAGACGTACGGGTTATTGAGGCACCTTGTAACACCAGATAAACCGGCGCATCAGACTTTCGCGAATATTGTTACTATCCTGCAAGAACATTTAAACCCCACGCCGCTGCTGATAGCGGAACGATTTAAATTTTACAGAAGAACGCAGCTGAAAGAGGAAAGCAACGCTGAATTCTTAATTGAACTGTGCAAGCTATCAAAGTACTGTCAGTTTGGTACAGGACTAGCAGACGGATTACTAAAAGAAGGAACTCAAAAGTGACTGCTAGAGGAAAAGGACCTTACGCTTGATAAAGCTGTCACCATTGCAGCATCGCACGAGGCCGCAGCAAGAGGCATCGCGGAAATGCAGCTAAGGTCATCGGGACTCAGCACCAATCGAATGGCATTGGGTGCAGTAAAGTGTTATCGTTGCGGAAGGACAACGCACAATCAGAACCAGTGCTGGTTCAAAAATCAGGAATGCAGAAAATGTGGCAGGCTAGGTCACATAGCTAAAGTATGCCGGTCAGGAAAGAAGACCAGCAACAAAAAGTCACCGCAGGAAAAGTGCGAAAAGGTACACAAGGTGACAGAGAACAGTTTGGATGAACAGAAGATGGATTCAGACTCCAGCAGTAAGGAACTGGGTTGTCTAAGAATACATAATGTGGGTAACACAGCAGACCACCAAACTATCTGGGTCACACTTCAGATAGCAGGAGTCCAAGTGAAGATGGAATTGGACACTGGATCGGCATTGACGGTCATGAATAAGCAAGATTACAAAAGGTTATTTCCACACATTCCCCTAAGGGATACGGAGATTGTATTGAAAACATACACGGGGCAAAGAGTATACCCCATCGGAAAGATAAAGGTAAAGGTGGTCCACAAGGGTAAAGAAAGCCGAGGAATGGACTTATATGTGCTACCTGAGGGAGGTCCATCACTACTGGGACAGGAATGGATCAGGAGAATAAATATGGACTGGCATTCCTTAAAAGCACTAACTGTAGATTCCTGTAAAAAGGACGATGTCAAACCTAAACGACTGTCCAGAATATTGGACGATGCTAAAGAGGTGTTCCAGCAGGGACTGGGAGCACTGAAAGGAATTACGGCAAACATCAAGGTTGAAGAACATGCAAACCCGAAATTTTTCAAAGCTGGACCGGTACCTTATGCGATATGACCTGCTGTGGAAGCTGAGCTGGAAGGACTGGAACGTTCCGGAGTACTGTCAAAGGTGGACTGGAGTGAATGGGCCACGCCCATTGTCCCCGTCATGAAGCGTTCATCGAGTAACAAGCCGGGGGAACCGGGGAAGGTTCGCATCTGTGGCGATTTCAAGATCACTGTTAATCCGGTGCTTCACATGGTGCAATATCCGCTTCCACGGATTGAGGATATCTTCGCTTCGTTGTCTGGTGGGAAACACTTCACCAAGATAGACCTGGCGCAGGCATACTTACAGATGGAAGTTGATGAAGCGTCACGCCAGTATCTCACGATCAACACGCATAAGGGCTTATATCGGTATAATAGACTGTTTTTTGAGTGGCATCGGCTCCAGCAATTTGGCAAAGGGCCATGGAGCAGGTATTACAGGGAATTCCAGGCACACAATGCTTCCTGGACGACATTCTGATTACAGGAGATGATGATGAGGAACACCTTGCAAATTTGGAACAGGTGCTCACCAGATTGAAAGAATATGGACTTCGAGTTAATCACCAGAAATGTGAGTTCTTTCAGAAGCAAATCTCGTACTGTGGTCACGTCATTGACCAGGAGGGGCTTCACAAGTCACCTGACAAGATCGAAGCTGTTGTGAAGGCTCCCGCTCCGGAAAATGTATCCCAGTTGAGGTCGTTCCTAGGGTTGATTAAGTATTACCATAAGTTTCTGCCAAATTTATCCACGGTGCTACACCCGCTGAATGCTCTTTTGCAGAAGGGAGTGCCATGGAAGTGGAGCGAGGACTGTAAGCGGGCCTTTCACAAAAGCAAGGCATTGATCACCTTAAAGTGCATCCAGGAGAGCTTTTTGAGCCAGCATGTAGAAAGTCCTACAAGAGAGGGGGTGGTACTGGACCTAATTCTAGGGAATGTGGCCGGCCAAGTGGAAAAAGTGCTAGTAGGTGAGCACTTTGGTGATAGTGACCATAATATGGTGAGATTTAAGGTGGTCATGGAAAAGGACAGGGATGGGCCGGAAATAAAGGTTCTAAATTGGGGGAAGGCTGATTTTAATAGGATAAGGCAGGATCTGGCCAAAATGGACTGGGATCAGCTACTTGTAGGAAAATCCGCATCGGAGCAATGGGAGGCTTTCAGAAGGGAGATTGAGATCATACAATGGCAACATGTTCCCGTAAACGTCAAGGGTGGTTCCAAAAACCACAGGGAACCTTGGATGTCAGGGGATATACGAGAATGGATTAGGAAAAAAAGGAGGGCTTTTGGTAGATACAAAAGACTAAAGATGGAGGAAGCCCTAGAGGAGTACAAAAAGTGCAGGGGGATACTTAAAAAAGAAATTAGGAGATCAAGGAGGGGCCATGAAATAACACTGGCGAGCAAAATAAAGGAAAATCCGAAGATGTTTTATAAGCATATTAAGGGTAAGAGGATAACTAGGGAAAAAATAGGGCCCATTAGGGACAAAAGTGGCAATCTGTGTGTGGAGCCGGAAGATGTAGGAGGGGTTCTAAATGAATTTTTTGCATCTGTTTTCACTATGGAGAAGGACGATGTAGACATAGAAATAGGGCGGGGGGACTGTGATATGCTCGAACATATTAACATCGAGAGGGAGGAGGTATTGGCGGTTTTAGCTGGCCTAAAAATGGATAAATCCCCAGGTCCGGATGAAATGTATCCCAGGCTGCTGTGTGAGGCAAAGGAGGAGATTGCGGGGGCTCTAACACATATATTCAGGACCTCTCTGGCCACAGGGGATGTGCCAGAGGACTGGAGAACCGCTAATGTAGTACCATTATTCAAGAAGGGTAGTAGGGAAAAACCGGGGAACTACAGGCCAGTGAGCCTAACATCAGTGGTAGGAAAATTATTGGAAAAAATCCTGAGGGACAAAATTTGTCTCCACTTGGAGCGGCAAGGATTAATCAGGAATAGCCAACATGGCTTTGTCAAGGGAAGATCATGTCTGACTAATTTGATTGAATTTTTTGAGGGGGTGACTAGGTGTGTGGATGAGGGTAACGCAGTGGATGTGGTATACATGGATTTCAGTAAGGCCTTTGATAAAGTCCCGCACAGGAGACTGGTCAAGAAGGTAAGAGCCCATGGAATCCAGGGTGCCTTGGCACATTGGATACAAAACTGGCTTAGTGGCAGAAGGCAGAGGGTGATGGTCGAAGGTTGTTTTTGTGACTGGAAGCCTGTGGCCAGTGGGGTACCACAGGGATCGGTGCTGGGTCCCTTGCTGTTTGTGGTCTACATTAATGACTTGGATATGAATGTAAAGGTATGATCAGTAAGTTCGCGGATGATACAAAAATTGGTAGGGTGGTAAATAGCGAGGAGGGTAGCCTCAGCTTGCAGGACGATATAGATGGGTTGGTCAGATGGGCGGAACAGTGGCAAATGGAATTTAACCCGGAAAAGTGCGAGGTGATGCACTTTGGGGGGACTAACAAGGCAAAGGAATACACAATGAATGGAAAGACCCTAGGCAAGACGGAGGGTCAGAGGGATCTGGGTGTGCAAGTACACAGATCCCTGAAGGCGGCGGAACAGGTGGATAAGGTGGTAAAAAAGGCATATGGGATACTTGCCTTCATTAGCCGAGGCATTGAATATAAGAGCAAGGAGGTTATGATGGAGCTGTATAAAACACTGCTTAGGCCACAGCTGGAATACTGTGTGCAGTTCTGGTCACCACACTACAGGAAGGATGTGATCACGTTAGAGAGGGTGCAGAGGAGGTTCACCAGGATGTTACCAGGGCTGGAGCGCGTCAGCTATGAAGAGGGACTGGGCAGATTGGGTTTGTTTTCCTTGGAGCAGAGGAGGCTGAGGGGGGACATGATTGAGGTGTACAAAATTATGAGGGGCATAGATAGGATGGATGCTGAGGAGCTTTTTCCCTTAGTAGAGGGGTCAATAACTAGGGGGCATAGATTCAAGGTAAAGGGCGGGAGGTTTAGAGGGGATTTGAGAAAGAACTTTTTCACCCAGAGGGTGGTTGGAGTCTGGAACTCACTGCCTGAAAGGGTTGTGGAGGCAGAAACCCACACAACATTTAAGAAGCATTTGGATGTGCACTTGAAATGCCATAGCACACAAGGCTACGGGCCAAATGCTGGAATATGGGATTGGATTAGGCAGGGCTTGATGGCCGGCGCGGACACGATGGGCCGAAGGGCCTCTATCCGTGCTGTATTATTCTATGACTCTATGACTCTAAGGAAGTGTTGGCTCACTTTAACCCAACGCTGCCTATTCGTTTAGCTTGTGATGCTTCTCCATATGGTATTGGGGCAGTGCTCTCACATAAGTTGCCAAATGGCTTGGAAAGGCCAGTCGCATTCGCATCCAGATCATTGACCTCCGCTGAGCGCAACTATGCTCAGATAGATAGGGAGGCTCTCAGCCTTGTGTGGGGAGTAAAAAAATTTAATCATTACCTGCAAGGGCAAAAGTTTACGCTGCTGACAGACCACCAGCCGTTGGTTTCCATTTTTAACCCTAAGAAGGGTGTTTCGGTGATGACAGCGCAGAGGCTCCAGAGATGGTCCCTTTTCCTAGGGGCACATCAATATCAGATCGAATTCAAAGGTACAAAGCAACATGGTAATGCTGATGGGCTGTCGCGCCTGCCACTACCTACAGCGGAAGAGGCACCGACAGTTCACCCTGTTGAGTTATTTCACTCGACCATCATCGAATGTTTACCAGTCACCAATGCAAGTATTGAGAGAGAAACCAGGAATGACCCGACACTGTCTCGGGTCTACGAATTGACAGTGAAGGGATGGCCAGCTCATGGTGAACCATTGTTACCGGCATTCTCAGCCAGACGAGAACAGCTGTCTGTCTGTCAAGGAACATTGATGTATGGAACAAGGGTGATTATTCCTCCTAAATTAAGGGAGAGAGTTGTAAAGGAACTGCATGAAGGTCATCTGGGGGGAGTCAAGATGAAGAGCCTTGCTAGGGCTTATGTGTGGTGGCCAGGTATCGACCAACAAATAGAGGATCTGACGAAAAGCTGCTCAGGGTGCCAAAAAGTTCAAAATGCACCTCCAATTGCACCGCTGCATCCATGGGAATGGCCTTCAACCCCATGGCAACGTGTACATATTGACTTCGCAGGTCCATTCATGGACTCCATGTTTTTAATTGCGGTAGATGCACATTCTAAATGGCCAGAAGTGATTAAGATGGCGACCACTACCTCGGAAAAGACGATCGCAGTTCTAAGAACGATATTCGCAAGAAATGGATTGCCAGAACAAATATGTTCAGACAACGGACCGCAGTTCATGTCAGAAGAATTCCAGAAATTCATGAAGAAGAATGGGGTGAAACATTATACCTCTGCCTCATATCATCCGGCTACAAATGGGTTGGCCGAGAGATTTGTACAAACGTTCAAAAAGGCGATAAAGGCCATGAGCGAAGACCAGATTCCACTACAACACAAGGTGGACAATTTCCTAATGGCATATCGAAACGCCACTCATGCAGTGACAAATCAAAGCCCTGCCATGATGTTCTACAACAGGAGGTTGCGGTCCAGGTTGGACTTGTTAAAACCAAATGTGCGGAGGGAAGTCGAAAACAAACAGTTCCAGCATATAAATAACAAGACCACTCGGAGTTTCGAAATAGGACAACCAGTGTTAGCCCGGGACTATAAGAATGAGAAATGGCAATCTGGAACAATTCATGCCAGACAAGGACCCCTGATGTACACGGTAGATATTGGTGAAAACGTAATACGACGTCATGCTGACCAACTTGTAGAATCGAGAACAAGGGTCGAACCCATGACTACGACAGAGACACCAGTGGAAGAAGTTAGTGAACCTGAAGCATCTACCTCAGACGCCAATGTATCTGATGATGTCCAATCCATAAGAGATCAACTAGATGAGTCACCCCAGCAACGAGAATCAGAGACCCCTGAAAGGCATTATCCAACTCGGATCAGGAGGCCTCCTCAGAGACTGAATCTTTGAACAGTTTTGCATGAAGTTGTATATATGTTATCCATGTTATGTTTAAATTGGGATGTACACTGTTAAGCTAAAAAGGGAGGAATTGTGGTGTATGTAACCTGTACCACCTTAAGAGACTACCTTAAGAGATGGACTACTTTCTCTTGGCTACTGTATATTGTAGTACCGGTGGTGACCACACCGGTATATAAACTCTGTGTAGTAATTTGCTAAGCAGTTCAGCCCTGACCTTCGATTAGTAAAGACCTGTTTAAGTTATTCTTGTTGTCTGTGTCCAGTGATTTAGAATAAGCATATCTGGGACACTCAGACTCAACAGTATTGACTTGGATAGAGAACTGGTTGGCAGACAGAAAGCAAAGAGTTGGAATAACCGGGTCATTTTCCGAGTGGCAGGCAGTGACTAGTGGGGTACCGCAAGGATCGGTCCTAGGACCCCAGCTGTTCACAATATATATTAATGATCTGGACGAGGGAATTGGATGTAATATCTCCAAATTTGCAGACGACACTAAGCTGGGTGGGAGTGTAAGCTGTGAGGAGGATGTCGTGAAACTCCAGTATGATTTGGACAGGTTGGGTGATTGGGCAGAAACATGGCAAATGCACTATAATGTGGATAAATGTGAGGTTATCCACTTTGGTGGCAAAAACAGGAAGGCAGATTATTATTTGAATTGCAATAGATTGGGAGAAGGGGAAGTGCAAAGAGACCTGGGTGTTATTGTGCACCAGTCGCTGAAGGTAAGCATGCAGGTGCAGCAGGCGGTTAAGAAAGCAAATGGTATGTTGGCCCTCGTAGCAAGAGGGTTCGAGTGCAGGAACAAGGATGTCTTGCTACAGTTGTACAGGGCCTTGGTGAGACCGCACCTTGAGTATTATGTGCAGTTTTGGTCACCTTACCTGAGGAAGGACGTTCTTGCCATGGAGGGAGTGCAGCGAAGATTCACCAGGCTGATACCTGGGATGGCAGGAATGACGTATGAGGAGAGATTGTGTCGATTGGGCTTATACTCACTGGAGTTTAGAAGATTGAGAGGGGATCTCATCGAAACCTATAAAATTCTGTCAGGTCTGGACAGACTAGATGCAGGAAGGATGTTTCTGATGGCCGGGGAGTCCAGAACCAGGGGTCATAGTCTAAGGATAAGGGGTAAGCCATTTAGGACTGAAATGAGGAGGAATTTCTTCACCCAGAGAGTGGTGAACCTGTGGAATTCTCTGCCACAGAGGGCGGTGGGGGCCAGTTCATTAAATATATTGAAGAAAGAGTTGGATATATTTCTTGAGGCTAAAGGGATCAAGGGATATGGGGAGAAGGCAGGGACAGGGTACTGAATTTGGACGAAAAGCCATGATCTCATCGAAGGGCCGAATGGCCTACTCCTGCTCCTATCTTCTATGTTTCTATGTTTCTACCACCCTTTCAGGCAGTGAGTTCCAGATTCCAACCAACCAAAAGTTTTTCCCTCAAATCCCCCTAAACCTCCTGCCCCTTACCTTGAAACTATGCCCCTTGGTTATTGACCCCTCTATTAAGGGGAAAAGTTCCTTTCTATCTACCCTATCTATGCCCCGTATAATTTTGTACACCTCAATCAGGCCCCCCCTCAGCCTTCTCTGCTCTAAGGAAAACAACCCCAGCCTGTCTAGTCTCTCTTCATAGCTGAAGCGCTCCAGCCCAGGTAACATCCTGGTGAATCTCCTCTGCACCCTCTCCAATGCAATCACATCCTTCCTATAATGTGGCGACCAGAACTGCACACAGTATTCCAGCTGTGGCCTAACTAGCATTTTGTACAGCTCCATCATAACCTCCCTGCTCTTATATTCTATGCCTCGGCTAATGAAGGCAAGTATCCCATATGCCTTCTTAACCACCTTATCTACCTGTCCTGCTGCCTTCAGGGGTCTATGTACATGCACACCAAGGTCCCTCTGATCCTCTGTCCTTCCTAGAGTCCTACCATTCATTGTGTAATCCCTTCCCTTGTTAGTCCTCCCAAAATGCATCACCTCACACTTTTCAGGGTTAAATTCCATTTGCCACTGTTCTGCCCATCTGACCAACCCGTCTATATCGTCCTGTAGCCTGAGGCTTCCCTCCTCGCTTTTTACCACTCCACCAATTTTCATGTCGTCTGCGAACTTACTGATCAAACCTCCTACATTCATATCTAAATCATTAATGTACACTACAAACAGCAAGGGACCCAGCAGTACCTGCGGTACCCCACTGGACACAGGCTTCCAGTCACAAAAACAACCTTCCACCATCACCCTCTGCCTCCTGCCACTAAGCCAATTTTGGATCCAAGGTGCCAAATTGCCCTGGATCCCATGGGCTCTTACCTTCTTGACCAGTCTCCCATGCAGGACTTTGTCAAAAGCCTTACTGAAGTCCATGTAGACGACATCAACTGCACTACCCTCATCCACACACCTAGTCACCCCCTCAAAAAATTCAATCAAATTGGTTAGACATGATCTCCCCCTGACAAAACCCTGCTGACTATCCCTGATTAATCCCTGCCTCTCCAAGTGGAGACTAATTCTGTCCCTCAGAATTTTTTCCAAAATTTCCCTACCACTGATGTTAGGTGTTGTGTATGCACCTTAAAGAGAATAACTGGTCTCAGACTGCAATACCGGCAGTGACCACCCCTGTATAAAAGGCGCTAGTGAGCCTCTGTGTTTTTAGTTTTCACTATTAACTTCCACCAGTAAAGACTTATTTTGTTCCACTCCTGCAGTCCGTGTCTCAATTATTCACGGACGTAATACTGGCAACGAATAAGAAACGAACTTACCTGCAACTCGGCAGCACCTCAGACGATGTTTTTGAAGGTCGAAGCCAGAAGAAAGAAAAAAATAGAATCCAAAGAAACTTGAGAAATGGGCGTCGACCGTGGGCAACCGCCCTCCAAATCGTCAGATTGAAAACTTGCAGGAGAGACTGTCAAGAGCCAGGCTTGGTTACCCAGTCTGTGGTTTCCCAGCTAATCGGGCTGGTGGCAGGTAGTGTACTGACCCTTCCTGGGCTGCGGCGGGCTAGAGCTCGATCGGGTGGCTCTGTAACAGGGCTGGGCAGCGAGTCGGGAAGCAAAGAGAGAGAGAGAGGGTGGAGCACACAGGGCGCGTTCGGACGTAAGAAGAGGGAGGGAAGTGTCCCAGAGGGTCCACTCCACGACGGGAAAATAATTTTTTAAAATATTAAACGCGCAAGAAACCGTGGAAAGCAGCGCTAACAACAGCGGGGAAGAAGGCAAAGCGTGGGCGGCGCCATTTTGTTAAATCGGGGAAGAAGGCAAAGTGCAGGAGGTGCCATTTTAGATTTGCAAGATGCCGAAGACTGGCTGTATCGCTGCTTTTGATAATACAATGGAGGACTGGACCACGTATGTGGAAAGAGTCGAGGTATATTTCGAGGCAAATGAAATAGCGGAGGAGAAAAAGGCATCGATATTGCTAAACTTAATGGGCGCTAGAACGTACGGCCTATTGCGGGACCTGATTACTCCAGCCAAACCGAAGGCGAAGAGTTTTAACGAAATTGTTGCTGTCCTACAGGAACACCTAAACCCTGCACCGCTGTTGATAGCAGAAAGATTTAAATTCCACAGGAGAACTCAGCACAAAGATGAGGGTAATGCTGAGTATCTTACAGAACTATGCAAGCTATCAAAGCACTGCCAGTTCGGAGCAGGACTGGCAGATACCGTACGGGACAAATTTGTCTGTGGGCTCCTGAGCGAAGGAACACAGAAGAAGTTACTCGCAGAGAAAGAGCTGACGCTAGATAAGGCTTTCAGCGTGGCAGTATTGTATGAAGCAGCAGCCAGGGGAGCTGCAGAAATTCAACAAAAACCACAGGAATACGGCACCCACGAAATGACACGGGGATTTGCAAAATGTTATTGCTGCGGCAGAACTAACCATGACCAGAAGGACTGCTGGTCCAAAGACAAAATATGCAGTCAATGCGGGAAGATGGGACACATTGCACGAGTTTGCAGGTCTGGGAAGAAGACAAGCGACAACAAAAAGGTTACTAAGGAACCGTACAAGAAAGTACAAAAGATGACGGACAGTAGTTCTGAAGACCAGATGAGCGATAGTGAATCCAGGAACAGGAGACTAAGCTGTCTCAAACTTCACAATGTAATCGCAAAAGAGGATCACCGAACCATTTGGGTCACCCTCACGATAGCAGGGTCCCAAGTTAAAATGGAATTGGATACAGGATCAGAGCTAACCATCATGAATCGACGAGACTACGAGCGGCTATTTTCACACATACCCTTGAGAGAGACATCCATCGTCTTGACGATGTATACGGGGCAAAAAGTATACCCCAGAGGAAAAATAAGGGTGCCTGTCGAATACAACGGCAAGAAAATACGGAAATTGTATCTCTACATACTGCCAAATGGTGGACCACCGTTATTGGGACGGGAATGGATCAGGAAGATAAACTTAGATTGGCACTCCATTCATGCAATGACGGTGGACGGTAAAAAAGATGAAGACGTCACTCCTGGACGATTGTCAACAATCTTAGCTAACGCCAAAGAGGTATTTCAGCAAGAACTGGGCAAGCTTAAAGGCGTAACTGCCTCGATAAAAATAGAAGAGAATGCAGTTCCCAAGTTTTTCAAAGCAAGACCAGTACCATATGCAATTCACCCAGCCGCCGAGGCAGAGCTGGAGAATCTGGAGAAGGCAGGCGTGTTGTCTAAGGTCGACTGGAGTGAGTGGGCGACACCCATCGTTCCTGTCATGAAGAAAACGTTAAGCAATAAGTCCGGGGAGCCAAGGAAGATTCGCATCTGTGGGGATTTCAAGATGACGGTGAACCCAGTCCTTCACACAGTACAATATCCTCTTCCAAGGATAGAAGACATCTTCGCCTCACTGTCTGGAGGGAAGCGTTTTACAAAAATTGACCTAGCACAAGCATATTTGCAGATGGAGGTTGAAGAGTCCTCTAGGAAGTATCTCACGATAAACACTCACAAAGGTCTTTACCAGTATCATCGATTGGTATTCGGAGTACCATCGGCTCCGGCGATATGGCAAAGAGCGATGGAACAATTCCTGCAAGGGATTCCGGGGACTCAGTGTTACTTGGACGACATCCTTGTGACAGGTGAAGATGACAGTGAACACCTTAACAACCTAGAACAGGTGCTCACTAGACTACGGGAACATGGGCTGCGAGCCAACCGCCCCAAGTGCGAATTTTTTAAGAAACAGATATCGTATTGTGGCCACGTGATTGATGAAGAGGGGTTACATAAGTCCCCTGACAAAATTGAAGCAGTTGTTAAGGCCCCAGCGCCTGAAAATCTGTCGCAACTGAGGTCATTCCTCGGATTGGTGAATTACTATCATAAGTTTTTGCCGAATTTGTCGACAATTCTGCACCCACTGAACGCCCTGCTACAAACGGGGGTAGCATGGAAATGGAGCGATGATTGTAAGCATGCTTTTCAGAAGAGTAAGGACTTAATCACTTCAAGGGAAGTATTGGCTCACTACAACCCAGCACTGCCGATCAGACTGGCGTGTGATGCGTCTCCCTACGGCATTGGGGCGGTACTGTCACATAAATTCCTTGATGGTTTAGAGAGGCCGATAGCTTTTGCGTCACGCTCGTTAACTTCTGCCAAGCGTAACTACGCCCAGATTGACAGAGAGGCCCTCAGCCTAGTGTGGGGGGTGAAGAAGTTCAATCTCTACCTGCACAGTCAAAAATTTACTTTACTAACCGATCATCAACCTCTTGTCTCCATTTTCAACCCTCAGAAGGGCGTACCGATAATGACAGCACAACGGCTGCAGAGATGGTCCCTTTTCCTAGGGGCACACCAATATGACATCGAGTACAAAGGAACTAAACAGCATGGAAATGCTGATGGATTGTCACGTCTACCGTTGCCGACGGTGGAAGAAGAAGACCTTGCAGTGGATCCAATGGAGTTATTCCACTCGACCATAGTCGAATGTCTCCCTGTGACGAATGCAAACATAGAAAAGGAAACACGGAATAACCCGACACTATCACGGGTCTATGATTTAACGGTGAAGGGATGGCCAGCACATGGCGAACCACTGCTGCCAGCATTCTCGCCGAGAAGAGAACAGCTGTCAGTGTGCAGAGGAACCTTGATGTGTGGATCCAGAGTAGTAATTCCACCTAAGTTGACGGATAGAGTGCTCAATGAGCTTTATGAGGGTCTTCTGGGTGGGGTAAAAATGAAGAACTTAGCCAGAGCATTTGTGTGGTGGCCGGGAATCGATAGAGAAATCGAAGAGATGACCAAGAGCTGTGCAGGATGCCAGAAGGTCCAAAACGCCCCACCACAACCTCCTCTGCATCCATGGGAGTGGTCCTCATCTCCATGGCAAAGGGTGCACATTGATTTTGCTGGTCCCTTCATGGACTCGATGTTTTTAATTGCGGTGGATGCACATTCAAAGTGGCCAGAGGTAATAAAAATGTCCTCAACCACCACGGAAAAAAACTATCACAGTTTTACGAACCATATTCGCCAGGAATGGGCTGCCTGAACAGATTTGCTCTGACAATGGACCACAGTTTGTGTCTGAAGAGTTCCGGAGGTTCTTAAAGAACAATGGTGTTAAGCACTACACATCTGCCCCATATCATCCAGCCACTAATGGATTGGCCGAGAGGTTTGTCCAAACATTCAAGAAGGCTATCAAGGCAATGTGTAATGAAGATATACCCCTACAACACAAGGTGGACAACTTCTTGTTTGCCTACCGGAATGCGACACATGCGGTTACCAACCAAACCCCAGCCATGATGTTCTTCAATCAAAGACTACGATGCCGCTTGGATTTGGTTAAGCCAAACGTCCGAAGAGATGTGGAGAACAGGCAGAATATGAATGAAAGGCCGACCAGGAGTTTTAAGATAGGTCAACCAGTTTTGGCCCAGGACTACCGCACTGAGAAATGGCAGCCAGGAACGATTTGTACACGGCAAGGACCTCTCATGTATACCGTGGACGTTGGAGAGAGTATTGTAAGACGCCATGCTGACCAGATTCTAGAGTCACTGGAAAACGTCAACTCCACACCACGATCTGATACACCTGGCAATGAAATCGACGTACCAATTGCAGCTACCGCAGAATTGGTGATATTGGAAGCAGATGAACCAAACAACGACATTGATCTCGACTCAACATTGCCAGAAGAACCTGACACCCCAACGAGGTGTTATCCAGACAGAATCAGGAAGCCTCCTCAAAGACTGAACTTATAATTGCTTAAACTTAACCAATGTATCCCGCAACCATAATTGTGATTGTAATTAGTTATCATTTAGTTGTTAAATGAATGTTATGTACTGTTTATCTAAAAGGGGAGGAATTGTTGTGTATGCACCTTTAAGAGAATAACTGGTCTCAGACTGCAATACCGGCAGTGACCACCCCTATATAAAAGGCGCTAGTGAGCCTCTGTGTTTTTAGTTTTCACTATTGACTTCCACCAGTAAAGACTTGTTTTGTTCCACTCCTGCAGTCCGTGTCTCAATTATTCACGGACGTAATATTAGGCTCACTGGCCTGTAATTCCCTGGTTTATCCCTACTCCTTTCTTGAATAATGGTACTATGTTAAGCGATAACCTTTCTTGCCCAATAGGCAGTGGTTAGTGTATTTAGTGGTTGGTGTTTTTAGTTGTTAGTCATAGAGTCATAACGGCACAGAAGGAGGCCATTTGGACCATTGAATCCGTGCCGGCTCTCTGTAGAGCAATTCAGCCAGACCCATTCCCCCGCTCTATCTCCGTAGCCCTGCAAGTTTATTTCCCTCAAGTGCCTATCCAGTCTCCCCTTGAAAACATTGAGTGGCTCCGCTTCCACCACTTCTGTCAGCAGCGAGTTCCAGGTCCTCACCACTCACTGCATAAAAAAAGTTTTTCCTCACATCCCCCCTGTATCTCTTGCCCAAAACCTTAAATCTGTGTCCCCTAGTCCTTGCACCACCAACTAGTGGGAACAGTCTTTCCCCGTCTAGCCTATCCAAACCCGTCATAATCTTGTACACCTCTATCAAATCACCCCTCAACCTCCTCTGTTCTAATGAAAACAAATCCAGCTTCTCCAACCTGTCCTTGTAGCTAAGATCCCCATCACCGGAACCATTCTGGTAAATCTCCTCTGCACCCTCTCAAGGGCCTTCACATCCTTCCTAAAGTGTGGTGACCAGAACTGGATGCAATTCTCCAGTTGTGGTCTAACCAGCGCTTTATAGGGGGTGTTATAGTGTTAAGTCAGTGTAAGTATTTAGTTTAGTGGTTAGTGTTTTTAGTGGTTGCTGTTAGCTAAACAGTTAAATGGCCTTAAAGCTAAACAAACTGTTTTAAATAAGTGTTAGCTAACATGGCAGGACAGCTGAAGCCCATCGCATGCACATCATGTGCCACGCGGGAACTCCAAAACCCTTTGTGTGCCCTGGAAAACCAAATATACAGGAAGTTCCACCAACTGTTCCAGCTCAAACTCAGAGTTTCAGAGCTTGAGGGCTGGCTGGCATCACAACGGTGCATACTGGAAGCTGAGAGTGTTGTGGATAGCACGTTTAAGGAGATGATTACCCCTCAGCCAAAGAGAGTTCAAGAGGAGAGGGAGTGGGTGACCACCAGGCAGACTAGGAGGAACAGGCAGGCAGTGCAGTAAAATCTAAATGGTACTATTTTGAGGGGGGTGTAAGAGCAGGGGGACCTGGGGTGCATATTCACAAATCTTTGAAGGTGGCAGGGCAAGTTGGTAAGGTGGTTAAGAAAGCGTATGGGATACTTGGCTTTGTGTATAGGGCATTGTATGCAAAACAAGGAAGTCATGCTAAACCAGTGGTAGGCAAAATACTGCCCATGGGCTGTATCTGGCCCACCAATGGATTCTGTCCGGCCCGCCAAGGCCTGGCTTCAAGATGTGAATGTCCGCCGAACCTGACCATGCCCCATGTGATGTCAAGAGGCAGGTCATTGTCTCCGAGGCAGCAGAGGAGTCAACATAGCAATGGGCCTTAGAGATGGGAGGCAAAGCCAAACTTGATTGCATTTTTTGAGGAGGTAACAAGGAGGGTTGATGAGGGTAGTGGGTTTGATGTAGTCTATGTGGATTTTAGCAAGGCTTTTGACAAGGTCCCACATGGCAGACTGGCCAAAAAAGTAAAAGCCCATGGGATCCAAGGGAAAGTGGCAAGTTGAATCCAAAATTAGCTTAGTGGCAGGAATCAAAGGGTAATGGTTGACGGGTGTTTTTGTGACTGGAAGACTGTTTCCAGTGTGGTTCTGCAGGGCTCAGTACTAGATCCCTTGCTTTTTGTGGTATATATCAATGATTCAGACTTCAATGTAGGGGGCATGATTAAGAAGTTTGCAGATGATACAAACATTGGCCGTGTGGTTGATAGTGAGGAAGAAAGCTGCAGACTGCAGGAAGATATCAATGGACTGGTCCAGTGGGCAGAAAAGTGGCAAATGCAATTCAATCTGGAGAAGTGTGAGGTAATGCATTTGGGGAGGGCTAATAAGGCAAGGGAATACATAATAAATGGTAGGACACTGAGAAGAACTGAGAAGACACTGAGGCAGAAACCCTCAACATTTAAGAAGCATTTGGATGTGCACTTGAAATGCCATAGCATACAAGGCTATGGGCCAAATGCTGGAATATGGGATTGATTAGACAGGGCTTGATGGCCGGCGCGGACACGATGGGCCGAAGGGCCTCTATCCATGCTGCATTACTCTATGACTCTATGACTAAGTATAGAGGAACAGAGGGACCTTGGAGTGCATGTCCACAGATCCCTACAGGTAGCAGGACTGGGAGAGGTGGGGGACCGGGAGAGGTGGGGGACTGGGAGAGGTGGGACCGGGAGAGGTGGGGGACTGGGAGAGGTGGGGGACTGGGAGAGGTGGGGGACAGGGAGAGGTGGGACTGGGAGAGGGGGGGAAGACAACTGGGAGAGGGGGGACGACGACTGGGAGAGGGGGGACGATGACTGGGAGAGGGGGGCGACGACTGGGAGGGGGGGTGACGACTGGGAGAGGGGGGGATCAGGAGAGGGGGGGACTGGGGGGGCGATTGGGAGAGGGGGGCGATTGGGAGAGGGGGGGTCCGGGAGAGGGGGTGGTCCGGGAGAGGGGTGGGGACCGGGAGAGGGGCGGGGATCGGGAGAGGTGCGGGGACCGGGAGAGGGGGGCGGACTGGGAGAGGGGGGCGACTGAGAGAGTGGGGCGACTGGGAGAGGGGGGCGACTGGCAGAGGGGGGGACCAGGAGGGGTGGGGCCGGGAGAGTGGGGGGACCGGGAGAGGGGGGCGATTGGGAGAAGGGGAGAGGGGGGCGATTGGGGGAGAGAGCTGATTGGAAGTGGGGGATCGGGGGATGGGGAGAGGGGGGCAACTGGGAGGGGGAGATTGGTAGAAGGGAGCGATCCGGTGAGGAGGAAATTGGGAGAGGACGGATCGTGAGAGGGGGATCGGGGGAGATCGGGAAAGGGACGTTGAGAGGGACGTTCGGGAGAGGTGGGGATTGGGCGAGGGTGCAATCGGGAGTGGGAGCGATTGGGAGGGGTTGGCGGTGTGATTGGAGGGTCGAGATCACAATTGGAGGTGTCAAACTCCCAATCAGGGCAGGGATGTGGCAATCAGGGGTGGGTGCATTGGTCAGGGGTGGGAGATCAGAAATCTATCTAATTTCTAGAAGGCATTTACAGAGTTCCTGATGAAAGGCTATTAGTTAACCTCAAAGTTGTGGAGATTCAGGGAAATTCTTATGTAAAGATATGGGGTGAAATACTATAACGCTGGAAAATGGGCAGTTGGGCAGCACGGTGGCATAGTGGTTAGCACTGTTGCCTCACAGTGCCAGGGATCCAGGTTCAAATCCAGCCTCGGGTGACTGTCTGTGTGGAGTTTGCACATTCTCCCCGTGTTTGCGTGGGTTTTCTCCGGGTGCTCCGGTTTCCTCCCACAGTCCAAAGATGTGCGGGTTAGGTTGATTGGCCATGACAAAAATTGGCCCTTAGTTTTAGGGGGGGATTAAGTACGTGGGGTTACAGGGTTACGGGGATAGGGCTTGTGTGGGATGGCTGTCGGTGTAGGGACCGGGTGCTAGGGTTTGGATGATCAGCCATGATCTCGTTGAATGGCGGAGCAGGCTCGAAGGGCCGAATGGCCTACTCCTGCTCCTATCTTCTATGTAATCTATGTAATATGCCTGTGCCCGTTCAAAAACGCAGGCAGAACATCAACTTGGTGCTGCCTACTAATTACCATGATTGTAGTGCACAACAGAGTACGGAACGCGCTCCTGACAGGCTGTGTGCTGAGCAGGGGGCCGAAGTTCACATCGCTGAAGCAAGACAAACTTTTCATAAAGCTAGCCTACTCCTCCACAAGGCAGTCTGCAGCTCTTAAAGGTGAGCTTCCTTCTGCTGATCAAAAATGCTAAAAGTGCTTCAGCACTAACACAAATGGCTCATCAGGCCAGGGAAACGACACCCAGGGTCTCGGACGCAGCACTTGAGCTTTGTGCAGGGGGTCAACACTGGAAGAGCGGTCCTCCATCCACAGGGGGCCAGGAAGCCCTCCAGAAAGAAGGATGTGGGACCTGATCACCGAGGCAATGTCGCCTGGGACCCCAGGACCTGGCTCTAGTGCCCAAAGAAGTTTCATGACCTCAGACAAGTGGTCAAGGTCAGTGAATACATCTTCAAAAGCCATCTCCTACCAGCTGCATCACTAGCCTCACACACTGCTCAATGCATGACCACTCCACACGCAGCCCACAATCGCTCACGTACCAACAATCTCTACCAAACACAAGGCACACCTCACATTCCTAGCTTCACCTGTTGGAGGAGACAGTTCTGGCAATTCTTGGCAGGGGCATGGCTGAGCCCTTGGCTGGCGGCGGGGCTGAAAGAATACAAGATGCCAGTATCCTCATACATTATCCCCCTTCTCACATTCCACTTCACCCGCATCCCAGAATCTCTTCTGATTTACAAGCTGCACATGGTGTAAGCATGCACCTCTTGCTTTCCCCTCCTTGCCTCATCACATTTCTTCCTCATTTCAGACACTCAAGAGACCCAGCCTGCCAGCCAATGCTTGACCCAGAAGAGGGGGAGGAGAGTGACGACAAAGAAGAAACACTATCACTCAATTTCACACTCCCAGCCACCAGCTCCTCCACTGAAAGTCAGCAGCCTTCCACCAGCCATTGGGGTAGCACTGCGTAACAGCACTAGGATAAGCAAGACAGTCACTAAGGGAATGCACAAGGGTGATTACTTGATTCTTTGATGTAATATTGGATGCATATATGGATAAAGTTGGATTGGAAAGTTTGCTTTGTGCTTGCTTTTATTTCAGCATTGTGGCCAAGAGGACGCTGTGATGGTCAGTAACAGAGGGAAAGGAAGCTGTGGGACAGATGTTGAAAGGTGAATTGGGGTTGTGTTCACTGGTACCGCAGGCAGATGAATCCATCCCGGATATCCCGGCCAGAAAGGGGCTGTCTGGGTTGCCTCCTTCCTTCCGCTTCCTCCTCTTCCGCTTCCTCCTCTTCTGCTTTCTCCTCCCTCTGCGAGCAGTTTGTCCCCTTTGCTGCCTCTGCTCTATCTCCATGTGAGCCCAAGAGAGACTGCAGTTAGATTCACCAGGACTGGGAGCAAGTGGTCTTCTTAGAGGCCTTCATTTAACAACCAAAGCTTGACAAACGCCCAACAGCACTCCCTGCAGACTTTAACAACTTTTTTAATGTATTGCACCAAGTCACAACTCCAATAAAATGTAAGGAAGCCAGTCCAAAAGCAAAAAACTACACTTAGCTGAAAGTTGTGTGTGTCCCTTTAAGAAGCGCTGGTAGCGGCTCCATTGTACTGCTGCATGCACGTTCTTCCATGCATGGTTTGGAGAGGGCGTTATTATTAGGAGTGGCGACATCCAAAATCACAGATCGTGCGTCAGTCCAGACATTGCACGCTGAGTGATGTCATGATCTGGATCGTTTAAATACGGGAAGCGAGAGCTGGCAGCAGGAGTGCTGCCAACCTGCCGCAAAATGGCAGCTGCCGTGTTGCGCACTGGAAGCCGGCAGAAGCGAGGCGGCCGCCATCTTTTTCCACCAAACCGGCCTTAACAACTGCTGTTAAAGGCTCCAATTTCGCAGCCAACATATCAAAATATTCGAGCTGGAGGTGAGGGGAAAGAAATCTAACCAATGGGGCTCGCCGTAATATGGCCCACTCCAGCAAACTCTGAGAGGCCAATAGGGAACTGGGTAGAACAATGGCTGATAACGTTTAATAATGACAGATGTAAACTGCTACTCATTGGAAGGAAACACATGTAACTTTGTGAATTGACTTCAAGTAGCTTAGGATGAAGTTGAGAAAAAAGCCAGGGGTCTAAGCAACCGCGGCGCTCACACTTTCCAACCAATGCAGACCAGCAAAGCTGACAATGTTGAACCAATAGAATACAATTTAGAGAAAGTCAATGATCAAACAATGGGGAGAGTGGGAATATGGTATTGAGATAGAGGATCAGCCATGATCCTATTGAATGGTGGAGCAGGCTCGAAGGGCCGAGTGGCCGACTCCTGCTCCTATTTTTCTAAGTTTCTATGTTTCTAACTGTACAGTGGGTCTGGACAGACCATACTTTGAGCACTATATCTGGCCACCGGGGACAGAGGGGAGCTACTCACTGGAGGCAGTACAGAGGAGAGCCACAAAGGCTGAAGCCCGGACTTAAAAGGTCTGTTATGAGGAAAGACTGGCGAAACATAGGCTTTTCATCCCGAGAGGTAATCTTTTAGAGGCGGACGAGACTGGTGAACCTGTGGAACTCATTGCCACAGAGGGCAGTGTACGCCAGCTCATTAAATATATTTAAGAGGGAATTAGATATATTTCTACGGGCAAAAGGGGTTAAGGGTTACGGAGAGAAGGCGGGGACGGGATACTGAATTAAAGGATCAGCCATGATCTCGTTGAATGGCGGAGCAGGCTCGAAGGGCCGAATGGCCTACTCCTGCTCCTATCTTCTATGTATCTATGTATCTATGTTAATGGTAAGTTAAAGGTAAATCCAATTTTAATTAAACAGTAAGAACAGACTCAGATGCCTGCCTGCAAAGGTTGTAACCTCTGGATTACTCCCAGTGCCACATGCTAGTGAGTATAGGAATAGGAGGATAGAACAGATGAATGCATGGCTAAAGAGTTGGTGCAGGAGGGAGGGTTTTAGTTTCCTGGATCACTGGGCCTGCTTCTGGGAAAGGTGGGATTTGTACAAGTCGGACGGGTTGCACCTGAACCAAAGCGGGACAAATATCCTTGCGGGGAGGTTTGCTAGCACTGTTGGGGGGGGTTTAAACTAGCTTGGCAGGGGGATGGGATACAGAGGGGAGCTGAAATAGGGGGTGATGTGCTGCCAATTATAGAGAAAAAAACAAGTCAGCTTGGTAGACAGGGCAAATATATAAGGGCAAGGCTGGATGGCATCTATTTTAATGCAAGGAGTCTTGCAAATAAGGTGGATGAACTGAAGGTGTTGATAAACACATGGGAGTACGATATTGTTGCTATCACGGAGACATGGTTGAGGGAGGGGCAAGACTGGCAGCTCAATATTCCGGGGTACAGAATCTTCAGGCGAGACAGAGGGGGAGGGATAAGAGGAGGGGGTGTCACAATATTAATTAAGGAATCAATTACTGCCATAAGGAGGGATGATATATTAGCAGGTTCCTCTAATGAGGCCATATGGGTGGAGCTTAAAAACAAAAAGGGGGCATGCACGTTGCTGGGAGTGTACTATAGGACCCCAAACAGTCAGGGGGAGATAGAGGAACAGATATGTAGGCAAATCTCAGAGAAATGTGCAAATAATAGGGTAATAATAATGGGGGATTTCAACTACCCCAATATTAACTGGGATAGTCAGAGTGTGAAAGGCTCAGAGGGTGTAGCATTCTTAAAGTGCATCCAGGAGAGCTTTTTGAGCCAGCATGTAGAAAGTCTTACAAGAGAGGGGGTGGTACTGGACCTAATTCTAGGGAATGTGGCCGGCCAAGTGGAAGAAGTGCTAGTAGCTGAGCACTTTGGTGACAGTGACCATAATATGGTGAGATTTAAGGTGGTCATGGAAAAGGACAGGGATGGGCCGGAAATAAAGGTTCTAAATTGGGGGAAGGCCGATTTTAATAGGATAAGGCAGGGTCTGGCCAAAATGGACTGGGATCAGCTACTTGTAGGAAAATCCGCATCGGAGCAATGGGAGGCTTTCAGAAGGGAGATTGAGATCATACAATGGCAACATGTTCCCGTAAAGGTCAAGGGTGGTTCCAAAAACCACAGGGAACCTTGGATGTCAGGGGATATACGAGAATGGATTACGAAAAAAAGGAGGGCTTTTGGCAGCTACAAAAGGCTAAAGACGGAGGAAGCCCTAGAGGAGTACAAAAAGTGCAGGGGGATACTTAAAAAAGAAATTAGGAGATCAAGGAGGGGCCATGAAATAACACTGGCGAGCAAAATAAAGGAAAATCCTAAGATGTTTTATAAGTATATTAAGGGTAAGAGGATAACTAGGGAAAAAATAGGGCCCATTAGGGATAAAAGTGGCAATCTGTGTGTGGAGCCGGAAGATGTAGGAGGGGTTCTAAATGAATTTTTTGCATCTGTTTTCACTATGGAGAGGGACGATGTAGACATAGAAATAGGGCGGGGGGACTGTGATATGCTCGAACATATTAACATCGAGAGGGAGGAGGTATTGGCGGTTTTAGCAGGCCTAAAAATGGATAAATCCCCAGGCCCGGACGAAATGTATCCCAGGCTGCTGTGTGAGGCAAAGGAAGAGATTGCGGTAGCTCTAACACATATATTCAGAACCTCTCTGGCCACAGGGGATGTGCCAGAGGACTGGAGAACCGCTAATGTAGTACCATTATTCAAGAAGGGGAGTAGGGAAAAACTGTGGAACTACAGGCCAGTGAGCCTAACATCAGTGGTAGGAAAATTATTGGAAAAAATTCTGAGGGACAAAATTAGTCTCCACTTGGAGAGGCAAGGATTAATCAGGAATAGTCAACATGGCTTTGTCAAGGGAAGATCATGTCTGACTAATTTGATTGAATTTTTTGAGGGGGTGACTAGGTGTGTGGATGATGGTAACGCAGTGGATGTGGTATACATGGATTTCAGTAAGGCCTTCGATAAAGTCCCACACAGGAGACTGGTCAAGAAGGTAAGAGCCCATGGAATCCAGGGTGCCTTGGCACATTGGATACAAAACTGGCTTAGTGGCAGAAGGCAGAGGGTGATGGTCGAAGGTTGTTTTTGTGACTGGAAGCCTGTGGCCAGTGGGGTACCACAGGGATCGGTGCTGGGTCCCTTGCTGTTTGTGGTCTACATTAATGACTTGGATATGAATGTAAAAGGTATGATCAGTAAGTTGTACAAAATTATGAGGGGCATAGATAGGATGGATACTAAGGAGCTTTTTCCCTTAGTAGAAGGGTCAATAACTAGAGGGCATAGATTCAAGGTAAAGGGCGGGAGGTTTAGAGTGGATTTGAGAAAGAACTTTTTCACCCAGAGGGTGGTTGGAGTCTGGAACTCACTGCCTGAAAGGGTTGTGGAGGCAGGAACCCTCACAACATTTAAGAAGCATTTGGATGAGCACTTGAAATGCCATAACATACAAGGCTACGGACCAAATGCTGGAATATGGGATTAGATTAGACAGGGCTTGATGGCCGGCGCGGACACGATGGGCCGAAGGGCCTCTATCCATGCTGTATAACTCTATGACTCTATGACATTGATAGGTGTCACGTGATCAGACGTCATGTGATCAGACCTTCAGGAATGCCTCTGATGCGCTATCAATTACTCATAAAAGACTGAGAGTTAGAAGAGTAACTAATGGCTTTTATTAACAACAGAATGGAGGTCTGCCTCGTGTGGTTGACCGGTCCAGGATACAAAGGGCTGGGGAGCAGTCACCTTTATACTAGGACCTGTGGGAGGAGTCAGCCGAGGCATGTCCAGGCATGTACACAGTGGAATACAAACAGGACAAACAGGAATACAAACAGTGGTTTACCACATTCACCCCTTCTTTAAAATTGAGTCCGGCGGGGTGAAGTGTATTAAAAGTTAGTGTATTGGAGTCTCTCCGGAGGTCTTGTCTGCCGTTGTGATCGGCGTTGCGACGGTAGGGGTAGTGAAGCTTCCGGCGTCGAGTCCAGCGTAGGCTGTGGCACAGGCGTGTCATCCTCGTAGATGTCGAGCGGGTCGCGGGGCCCAGGCCTGCCGTCTGCTGGGGCTGGATATCGGATCGTGGGGGGGGGTGGTAGTGGGTAGTGGGTTACTGCAGCCCCCGAGGGTGCAAGGTCTCTTATGGAGACTGTGTCCTCCCGCCCGTCCGGGTATGCGATGTAAGCATACTGGGGGTTGGCGTGGAGGAGGTCAACCCTCTCGGCCGGGGTTCTGTTTTATGGGTCCTCACGTGTCTCCTCAGTAGGACCGGCCCTGGGGACGTCAGCCATGGCGGTAGCGAAGTCCCCGATGTGGACTTCCTTGGGAAGACAAACATTTTCTCATGAGGGGTGGCGTTAGTGGCAGTGCAGAGCAGTGACCGAATAGAGTGGAGCGCATCGGGGAGCACATCCTGCCAGCGGGAGGTTGGAAGGCCCCTAGACTTTAAGGCTAGCAGGACGGCCTTCCAAACTGTCGCATTTTCTCTTTCCACCTGTCCGTTCCCCCGGGGATTGTAACTGGTGGTCCTGCTTGTGGCGATACCCCTAGTTAGCAGGTACTGACGGAGTTCGTCGCTCATAAACGATGAGCCCCGGTCGCTATGGATATAGCTGGGGAAACCGAACAGGGTGAAGAGGTTGTTCAGACATTTAATGACCGTGGCACTGGTCATGTCCGGGCAGGGGAAGGCGAACGGGAAATGGGAGCAATCATCAATAATATTGAGGAAGTACACATTGCGGTCGGAGGAGGGGAGAGGCCCTTTAAAATCAACGCTCAGGCGCTCGAAGGGGCGAGTGGCTTTTATCAGGTGGGCCCTGTCTGGTCTATAAAAGTGCGGTTTGCACTCAGCGCAGACTTGGCAGTTCCTGGTCATGGTCCTGACCCCCTCAATAGAGTAAGGCAGGTTGCGGGCCTTGATGAGGTGGAAGAACCTGGTGACCCCCGGGTGGCAGAGGTCATTGTGGAGGGCCCGCAGTCTATCGATCTGCGCGCTGGCGCAGGTGCCACGTGATAGCGCATCCGGGGGTTCATTTAGCTTCCCGGGCCTGTACAAGATCTCGTAGTTGTAGGTGGAAAGTTCGATTCTCCACCTCAAGATCTTGTCATTTTTGATTTTGCCCCTCTGCTTGTTGTTAAACATAAAAGCAACTGAACGCTGGTCAGTGAGCAGGGTAAATCGTTTTCCGGCCAGGTAGTGCCTCCAATGACGCACAGCCTCCACAATCGCCTGGGCCTCCTTCTCAACAGCGGAGTGTCTGGTCTCCGGGCCTTGGAGGGTTCGTGAAAAGAAGGCCACGGGTCTCCCCGCCTGATTGAGGGTAGCGGCCAGGGCAAAGTCGGACGCGTCGCTTTCCACCTGGAAGGGGATGGATTCGCCCACTGCGTGCATGGTGGCTTTGGCAATGTCCTCCTTGATACGGTGGAAGGCTAAGCGGGCCTCTGCCGTCAAGGGAAAAGAGGTGGACTTGATCAGCGGACGGGCCTTGTCCGCATAGTAGGGGACCCACTGGGCGTAATAGGAGAAAAACCCTAGGCACCTCTTCAGGGCCTTGAGGCAGTGGGGCAGTGGAAGTTCCATAAGGGGACGCATCCAGTCGGGGTCGGGGCCGATGACTCCGTGTTCCACAACACAGCCAAGGATGGTGAGGCGGTTTGTGCGAATATGCACTTCTCCTTGTTATATGTCAGGTTTAGGAATTGGGCGGTGCGGAGGAATTTTTCGAGGTTTGCGTCATGTTCCTGCAAGTCACGGCCGCAGATGGTCACATTGTCCAGATATGGGAAAGTGGCCTGCAACGCATTTTGATCTACCATCCGGTCCATCTCCCTTTGGAAGACGGAGACCCCGTTGGTGACGCCAAAGGGAACCCTAAGGAAGTGATAGAGGCGGCCGTTTGCCTCAAAGGCAGTGTACTGGCGGTCCTCAGGGCGGATGGGGAGCTGGTGGTACGCTGATTTCAGGTCAATGGTCGAGAAGACGCGGTACTGCGCGATCTGGTTGACCATATCAGCTATACGGGGGAGTGGGTAGGCGTCCAGCAGGGTGTAGCAATTTATTGTCTGGCTGTAGTCGATGACCAGGCGCTGCTTCTCGCCGGTTTTAACGACCACAACCTGGGCTCGCCAGGGGCTGGTGCTGCCCTCAATAATCCCTTCTTTCAGGAGCTGCTCCACTTCGGTTTTAATGAAAACCCTGTCCCCGGCACTGTATCGCCTGCTCTTCGTGGCGATGGGCTTACAGTCGGGGGTGAGGTTAGGAAACAGTTGGGGGGGGTGACTCTGAGTGTGGAGAGGTTGCACCTGGTGCGCAGCGGGCAGTTTGGAAGCTGCTGGCTGCGGACTGTGAGTGGGGGTAGGGGTCCACCGTACGCCATCGTAACACTTTTAAGGTGGCACTGAAAATCTAACCCCAGCAGGACGGCAGCGCAGAGGTCAGGCAGGACCAGAAGTTTAAAATGATCGTACACGGTCCCGTCTACTACGAGTGTCACCACGCAGTAGCCGCCGATGTCCGCCGACTGGGACTCGGAGGCCATAGAAATCCGCTGTTGCGCAGGCAGGACTGGGAGAGAGCAACGCCGCACCGTGTCGGGGTGGATGAAGCTCTCCGTGCTCCCAGAGTCAAAAAGGCAGATTGTATCGTGACCATTTACCTTAATGTCCATTGTGGATCTGGCCAGTTGGTGCGGTCTCGCTTGGTCCAGTGTAACGGATGCCAGCGTAAGGGTCGGTGTGTCGCTGCGGGTATCAGATGAGGCGGTGTCGGGGGCCTGCTGCGTCCCGGCTGTCGTCCAAGATGGCGGCGTCCATGATCCCCATGTGGCTGGAGGCGTCCAAAATGGCTGCTGTACCGGTGATTCGCACATGGCCGGGGAGGTCCAAGATGGCGGCCCGCATGGCCCACACGCGGCGCTGCTGGGGTTCGGGGTGGCTTTGGCCCTGCAGACGCTAGCGTAGTGTCCCTTCTTCCCGCAGCCCAAGCAGATCGCGTTTTTTGCCGGGCAGCGCGCTCTGGGGTGTTTTGCCTGGCCACAGAAGTAGCATTTCTGGCCTTGGGGCACTGCTGTCTGGCCTTGGGACACTGCTGCGGTAGTTGGGCCGTTGTTGGGGTGTGGCTGGGGTGGCACGGCGCTATGAGGCGGTCCTACCGTGTCCCAGGCTGTCATTCCCCGCGGCGTCCACGGTGCAGAGGAGTAGGCATCCATGCCCTGGTAGGCTGCATCCAACGATAGTGCGAGTTCAGAGGCCTTGTTGAGGTCGAGGTTACTCTGCTCCAACAGTCGCTGTCGGGTGTAATTGGATCTGTGGCCCGCTACAAAAGCGTCCCGGATAAGTTCCTCAGTGTACACGGCGGCCTTTACATCCTTACAACCACAGGCCCGGCCAAGCACAGACAGTGCCTGAAGGTATTCCACGGTCGATTCCCCAGGTTGTTGTTTACGACTCCCCAGGAGGTGCCTGGCGTACACTTCGTTCACTGGGCGCGTGTACTGGTCCTTGAGGAGCTTGATAGCGTCCGCGTACGAGGTCGCGTCTTGGATGACCGAGTACACTCGGTGGTTCACTTTGGAGGTCAGGACATCCAGTTTGTCCTCGTCCGATTTGATTGCTTCGGAGGCGGTCAGGAATTTTTCGAAACACTTAAGCCAGTGAGTAAACTTGGTGGATGAGTCCGCCTCCCGATGATCTAAGTCCAGGCATGCTGGTGTGAGGATCTTCTCCATTATAAAAATGTTGTTAATAAAATTGATGCGCTATCAATTACTCATAAAAGACTGAGAGTTAGAAGAGTAACTAAGGGCTTTTATTAACAACAGAATGGAGGTCTGCCTCGCGTGGTTGACCGGTCCATGATACTAAGGGCTGGGGAGCAGTCACCTTTATACTAGGACCTGTGGGAGGAGTCAGCCGAGGCATGTCCAGGCATGTACACAGTGGAATACAAACAGGACAAACAGGAATACAAACAGTGGTTTACCACAGGGTGTTAATGAATTTCACTATGGGTCAGTGTCAGGTGGTGTGTTAATGAATTTCACTATAGTTCAGTGTGAAGTGGTGTGTTAATGAATTTTACTGTAGATCAGTGTGAGGTGGTGTGACAATGAATTTCACGATAGATCAGTGTGAGGTGGTGTGTTAATGAATTTCACTATAGATCAGTGTGAGGTGGTGCGTTAATGAATTTCACTATAGATCAGTGTGAGGTGGTGTGTTAATGAATTTCACTATAGATCAGTGTGAGGGGTTGTGTTAATGAATTTCACTGTAGATCAGTGTGAGGTGGTGTGTTAATACATTTCTCTATAGATCAGTGTGAGGTGGTGTTAATGAATTTCACTATAGATCAGTGTGAGGTGGTGTGTTAATGAATTTCACTATAGATCAATGTGAGGCGGTGTGTTAATCAATTTCACTATAGATCAGTGTGAGGCGGTGTGTTAACGAATTTCACTGTAGATCAGTGTGAGGTGGTGTGTTAATGAATTTCACTGTAGATCAGTGTGAGGGGGTGTGTTAATGAATTTCACTATAGATCAGTGTGAGGCGGTGTGTTAATGAATTTCACTATAGGTCAGTGTGAGGGGTGTGTTAATGAATTTCACTATCGGTCAGTGTGAGGTGGTGTGTTAATGAATTTCACTATAGATCAGTGTGAGATGGTGTGTTAATGAATTTCACTGTAGATTAGTGTGAGGTGGTGTGTTAATGAATTTCACTGTAGATCAGTGTGAGGTGGTGTGTCAATGAATTTCACTATAGATCAGTGTGAGGTGGTGTGTTAATGAATTTCACTATAGATCAGTGTGAGGTGGTGCGTTAATGAATTTCATTATAGATCAGTGTGAGGTGGTGTGTTAATGAATTTCACTATAGATCAGTGTGAGGGGTTGTGTTCATGAATTTCACTGTAGATCAGTGTGAGGTGGTGTGTTAATAAATTTCACTATAGATCAGTGTGAGATGGTGTTAATGAATTTCACTATAGATCAGTGTGAGGTGGTGTGTTAATGAATTTCACTATAGATCAGTGTGAGGCGGTGTGTTAACGAATTTCACTGTAGATCAGTGTGAGGTGGTGTGTTAATGAATTTCACTGTCGATCATGTGAGGTGGTGTGTTAATGAATGTCACTATAGGCCAGTGTGAGGGGGTGGGTTAATGAATTACACTATAGGTCAGTGTGAGGGGGTGTGTTACTGAATTTCACTATCGATCAGTGTGAGGTGGTGAGTTAATGAATTTCACTATAGATTAGTATGAGGTGGTGTGTTAATGAATTTTACTGTAGATCAGTGTGAGGTGGTGTGTTAGTGAATTTCACTATAGATCAGTGTGAGGTGGTGTGTTAATGAATTTCACTATAGATCAGTGTGAGGTGGTGCGTTAATGAATTTCACTATAGATCAGTGTGAGGTGGTGTGTTAATGAATTTCACTATAGATCAGTTTGAGGGGTTGTGTTAATGAATTTCACTGTAGATCAGTGTGAGGTGGTGTGTTAATACATCTCAGTATAGATCAGTGTGAGGTGATGTTAATGAATTTCACTATAGATCAGTGTGAGGTGGTGTGTTAATGAATTTCACTATAGATCAATGTGAGGCGGTGTGTTAATGAATTTCACTATAGTTCAGTGTGAGGTGGTGTGTTAATGAATTTCACTATAGATCAGTGTGAGATGGTGTGTTAATGAATTTCACTATAGATCAATGTGAGGCGGTGTGTTAATCAATTTCACTATAGATGAGTGTGAGGCGGTGTGTTAACGAATTTCACTGTAGATCAGTGTGAGGTGGTGTGTTAATGAATTTCACTGTAGATCAGTGTGAGGTGGTGTGTTAATGAATGTCACTATAGGTCAGTGTGAGGGGGTGTGTTAATGAATTTCACTATAGGTCAGTGTGAGGGGCTGTGTTAATGAATTTCACTATCGATCAGTGTGAGGTGGTGTGTGAATGAATTTCACTATAGATCAGTGTGAGGTGGTGTGTTAATGAATTTCACTGTAGATTAGTGTGAGGTGGTGTGTTAATGAATTTCACGATAGATCAGTGTGAGGTGGTGTGTTAATGAATTTCACTGTAAATCAGTGTGAGGGTGTGTGTTAATGAATTTCACTATAGATCAGTGTGAGGGGGTGTGTTAATGAATTTCACTGTAGATCAGTGAGGGGGTGGTACTGAATTGAACTATGGATCAGTGTGAGGTGGTGTGTTAATGAATTTCACTGTAGGTCAGTGTGAGGGGGTGTGTTCATGAATTTCACCATAGATCAGTGTGAGGTGGTGTTAATGAATTTCACTATAGATCAGTGTGAGGTGGTGTGGTAATGAATTTCACTACAGATCAGTGTGAGGTGGTGTGTTAATGAATTTCACTGTCGATCATGTGAGGTGGTGTGTTAATGAATGTCACTATAGGTCAGTGTGAGGGGGTGTGTTAATGAATTTCACTATAGGTCAGTGTGAGGGGGTGTGTTACTGAATTTCACTGTCGATCAGTGTGAGGTGGTGAGTTAATGAATTTCACTATAGATCAGTGTGAGGTGGTGTGTTAATGAATTTCACTGTAGATTAGTGTGAGGTGGTGTGTTAATGAATTTCACTATAGATCAGTGTGAGGTGGTGTGTTAATGAATTTCACTGTAGATCAGTGTGAGGGTATGTGTTAATGAATTTGACTATAGGTCAGTGTGAGGGGTGTGTTAATGAATTTCATTGTAGATCAGTGAGGGGGTGTTAATGAATTTCACTATGGGTCCCTGTGAGGTGGTGTGTTGAAGAATTTCACTATAGTTCAGTGTGAGGTGGTGTGTTAATGAATTTCACTGTAGATCTGTGTGAGGTGGTGTGTTAATGAATTTCACTATAGATCAGTGTGAGGTGGTGTGTTAATGAATTTCACTATAGATCAGTGTGAGGTGGTGCATTAATGAATTTCACTGTAGATCAGTGTGAGGTGGTGTGTTAATGAATTTCACTATAGATCAGTGTGAGGGGCTGTGTTAATGAATTTCACTGTAGATCAGTGTGAGGTGGTGTGTTAATACATTTCACTATAGATCAGTGTGAGGTGGTGTGTTAATGAATTTCACTATAGATCAGTGTGAGGTGGTGTGTTAATGAATTTCACTGTAGATCAGTGTGAGGATATGTGTTAATGAATTTCACTATAGGTCAGTGTGAGGGGGTGTGTTAAAGAATTTCACTGTAGGTCAGTGAGGGGGTTTAATGAATTTCACTATGGGTCAGTGTGAGGTGGTGTGTTAATGAATTTCACTATAGTTCAGTGTGAGGTGGTGTGTTAATGAATTTTACTGTAGATCAGTGTGAGGTGGAGTGATAATGAATTTCACTGTAGATCAGTGTGAGGTGGTGTGTTAATGAATTTCATGATAGATCAGTGTGAGGTGGTGCGTTAATGAATTTCACTCTAGATCAGTGTGAGGTGGTGTGTTAATGAATTTCACTATAGATCAGTGTGAGGGGGTGTGTTAATGAATTTCACTGTAGATTAGTGTGAGGTGGTGTGTTAATGAATTACACTGTAAATCAGTGTGAGGTGGTGTGTCAATGAATTTCACTATAGATCAGTGTGAGGTGGTGTGTTAATGAATTTCACTATCGATCAGTGTGAGGTGGTGCGTTAATGAATTTCATTATAGATCAGTGTGAGGTGGTGTGTTAATGAATTTCACTACAGATCAGTGTGAGGGGTTGTGTTCATGAATTTCACTGTAGATCAGTGTGAGGTGGTGTGTTAATAAACTTCACTATAGATCAGTGTGAGATGGTGTTAATGAATTTCACTATAGATCAGTGTGAGGCGGTGTGTTAACGAATTTCACTGTAGATCAGTGTGAGGTGGTGTGTTAATGAATTTCACTGTCGATCATGTGACGTGGTGTGTTAATGAATGTCACTATAGGTCAGTGTGAGGGGGTGGGTTAATTAATTTCACTATAGGTCAGTGTGAGGGGGTGTGTTACTGAATTTCACTATCGATCAGTGTGAGGTGGTGAGTTAATGAATTTCACTATAGATCAGTGTGAGGTGGTGTGTTAATGAATTTCACTAGATTAGTGTGAGGTGGTGTGTTAATGAATTTCACTATAGATCAGTGTGAGGTGGTGTGTTAATGAATTTCACTATAGATCAGTGTGAGGTGGTGCGTTAATGAATTTCACTATAGATCAGTGTGAGGTGGTGTGTTAATGAATTTCACTATAGATCAGTGTGAGGGGTTGTGTTCATGAACTTCACTGCAGATCAGTGTGAGGTGGTGTGTTAATAAATTTCACTATAGATCAGTGTGAGATGGTGTTAATGAATTTCACTACAGATCAGTGTGAGGTGCTATGTTAATGAATTTCACTATAGATCAGTGTGAGGCGGTGTGTTAACGAATTTCACTGTAGATCAGTGTGAGGTGGTGAGTTAATGAATTTCACTGTCGATCATGTGAGGTGGTGTGTTAATGAATTTCACTATAGGTCAGTGTGAGGGGGTGTGTTACTGAATTTCACTATCGATCAGTTTGAGGTGGTGAGTTAATGAATTTCACTATAGATCAGTGTGAGGTGGTGTGTTAATGAATTTCACTGTAGATTAGTGTGAGGTGGTGTGTTAATGAATTTCACTATAGATCAGTGTGAGTTGGTGTGTTAATGAATTTCACTATAGATCAGTGTGAGGTGGTGCGTTAATGAATTTCACTATAGATCAGTGTGAGGTGGTGTGTTAAGGAATTTCACTATAGTTCAGTGTGAGGGGTTGTGTTAATGAATTTCACTGTCGATCAGTGTGAGGTGGTGTGTTAATACATTTCACTATAGATCAGTGTGAGGTGGTGTTAATGAATTTCACTATAGATCAGTGTGAGGTGGTGTGTTAATGAATTTCACGATAGATCAATGTGAGGCGGTGTGTTAATCAATTTCACTATAGATCAGTGTGAGGCGGTGTGTTAACGAATTTCACTGTAGATCTGTGTGAGGTGGTGTGTTAATGAATTTCACTGTAGATCAGTGTGAGGTGGTGTGTTAATGAATGTCACTATAGGTCAGTGTGAGGGTGTGTGTTAATGAATTTCACTATAGGTCAGTGTGAGGGGGTGTGTTAATGAATTTCACTATCGATCAGTGTGAGGTGGTGTGTTAATGAATTTCACTGTAGATAAGTGTGAGGTGGTGGGTTAATGAATTTCACTATAGATCAGTGTGAGGTGCTGTGTTAAAGAATTTCACTTTAGATCAGTGTGAGGGTGTGTGTTAATGAATTTCAGTATAGATCAGTGTGAGGGGGTGTGTTAATGAATTTCACTGTAGATCAGTGAGGGGGTGTTACTGAACTGAACTATGGATCAGTATGAGGTGGTGTGTTAATAAATTTCACTGTAGATCAGTGTGAGGGGGTGTGCTAATGAATTTCACTATAGATCAATGTGAGGGGGTGTGTTAATGAATTTCACCATAGATCAGTGTGAGGTGGTGTTAATGAATTTCACTATAGATCAGTGCGAGGTGGTGTGTTAATGAATTTCACTGTAGATCAGTGTGAGGGGGTGTGTTGATGAATTTCACTATAGATCAATGCGAGGTGGTGTGTTAATGAATTTCACTATAGTTCAGTGTGAGGTGGTGTGTTAATGAATTTCACTATAGATCAGTGTGAGGTGGTGTGTTAATGAATTTCACTATAGATCAGTGTGAGGTGTTGTGTTAATGAATTTCACTGTAGATCAGTGTGAGGGTATGTGTTAATGAATTTCACTATAGGTCAGTGTGAGGGGGTGTGTTAATGAATTTCACTGTAGATCAGTGAGGGGGTGTTAATGAATTTCACAATGGGTCAGTGCGAGGTGGTGTGTTGATGAACTTCACTATAGTTCAGTGCGAGGTGGTGTGTTAATGAATTTTACTGTAGATCAGTGTGAGGTGGTGTGTTAATGAATTTCACTATAGATCAGTGTGAGGTGGTGTGTTAATGAATTTCACTATAGATCAGTGTGAGGTGGTGCATTAATGAATTTCACTATACATCAGTGTGAGGTGGTGTGTTAATGAATTTCACTATAGATCAGTGTGAGGGGTTGTGTTAATGAATTTCACTGTAGATCAGTGTGAGGTGGTGTGTTAATACATTTCACTGTAGATCAGTGTGAGGTGGTGTTAAAGAATTTCACTATAAATCAGTGTGAGGTGGTGTGTTAATGAATTTCACTATAGATCAATGTGAGGCGGTGTGTTAATCAATTTCACTATAGATCAGTGTGAGGTGGTGTGTTAACGAATTTCACTGTAGATCTGTGTGAGGTGGTGTGTTAATGAATTTCACTGTAGATCAGTGTGAGGTGGTGTGTTAATGAATGTCACTATAGGTCAGTGTGAGGGTGTGTGTGAATGAATTTCACTATAGGTCAGTGTGAGGGGGTGTGTTAATGAATTTCACTATCGATCAGTGTGAGGTGGTGTGTTAATGAATTTCACTGTAGATTAGTGTGAGGTGGTTGGGTTAATGAATTTCACTATAGATCAGTGTGAGGTGGTGTGTTAAAGAATTTCACTTTAGATCAGTGTGAGGGTGTGTGTTAATGAATTTCACTATAGATCAGTGTGAGGGGGTGTGTTAATGAATTTCACTGTAGATCAGTGAGCGGGTGTTACTGAATTGAACTATGGATCAGTGTGAGGTGGTGTGTTAATAAATTTCACTGTAGATCAGTGTGAGGGGGTGTGCTAATGAATTTCACTATAGATCAGTGTGAGGGGGTGTGTTAATGAATTTCACCATAGATCAGTGTGAGGTGGTGTTAATGAATTTCACTATAGATCAGTGTGAGGTGGTGTGTTAATGAATTTCAATATAGATCAGTGTGAGGTGGTGTGTTCATGAATTTCACTGTAGATCAGTGTGAGGGGGTGTGTTAATGAATTTCACTACAGATCAGTGCGAGGTGGTGTGTTAATGAATTTCACTATAGTTCAGTGTGAGGTGGTGTGTTAATGAATTTCACTATAGATCAGTGTGAGGTGGTGTGTTAATGAATTTCACTATAGATCAGTGTGAGGTGGTGTGTTAATGAATTTCACTGTAGATCAGTGTGAGGGTATGTGTTAATGAATTTCACTGTAGATCAGTGAGGGGGTGTTAATGAATTTCACTATGAGTCAGTGTGAGGTGGTGTGTTAATAAATTTCACTATAGTTCAGTGTGAGGTGGTGTGTTAATGAATTTTACTGCAGATCAGTGTGAGGTGGTGTGTTAATGAATTTCACTATAGATCAGTGTGAGGTGGTGTGTTAATGAATTTCACTATAGATCAGTGGGAGGTGGTGCGTTAATGAATTTCACTATAGATCAGTGTGAGGTGGTGTGTTAATGAATTTCACTATAGATCAGTGTGAGGGGTTGTGTTAATGAATTTCACTGTAGATCAGTGTGAGGTGGTGTGTTAATACATTTCACTATAGATCAGTGTGAGGTGGTGTGTTAATGAATTTCACTATAGATCAGTGTGAGGTGGTGTGTTAATGAATTTCAATATAGATCAGTGTGAGGTGGTGTGTTCATGAATTTCACTGTAGATCAGTGTGAGGGTATGTGTTAATGAATTTCACTATAGGTCAGTGTGAGGGGGTGTGTTAAAGAATTTCACTGTAGGTCAGTGAGGGGGTGTTAATGAATTTCACTATGGGTCAGTGTGAGGTGGTGTGTTAATGAATTTCACTATAGATCAGTGTGAGGGGGTGTGTTAATGAATTTCACTGTAGATTAGTGTGAGGTGGTGTGTTAATGAATTACACTGTAAATCAGTTTGAGGTGGTGTGTCAATGAATTTCACTATAGATCAGTGTGAGGTGGTGTGTTAATGAATTTCACTGTCGATCAGTGTGAGGTGGTGCGTTAATGAATTTCATTATAGATCAGTGTCAGGTGGTGTGTTAATGAATTTCACTACAGATCAGTGTGAGGGGTTGTGTTCATGAATTTCACTGTAGATCAGTGTGAGGTGGTGTGTTAATAAATTTCACTATAGATCAGTGTGAGATGGTGTTAATGAATTTCACTATAGATCAGTGTGAGGCGGTGTGTTAACGAATTTCACTGTAGATCAGTGTGAGGTGGTGTGTTAATGAATTTCACTGTCGATCATGTGACGTGGTGTGTTAATGAATGTCACTATAGGTCAGTGTGAGGGGGTGGGTTAATGAATTTCACTATAGGTCAGTGTGAGGGGGTGTGTTACTGAATTTCACTATCGATCAGTGTGAGGTGGTGAGTTAATGAATTTCACTATAGATCAGTGTGAGGTGGTGTGTTAATGAATTTCACTAGATTAGTGTGAGGTGGTGTGTTAATGAATTTCACTATAGATCAGTGTGAGGTGGTGTGTTAATGAATTTCACTATAGATCAGTGTGAGGTGGTGCGTTAATGAATTTCACTATAGATCAGTGTGAGGTGGTGTGTTAATGAATTTCACTATAGATCAGTGTGAGGGGTTGTGTTCATGAATTTCACTGCAGATCAGTGTGAGGTGGTGTGTTAATAAATTTCACTATAGATCAGTGTGAGATGGTGTTAATGAATTTCACTACAGATCAGTGTGAGGTGCTTTGTTAATGAATTTCACTATAGATGAGTGTGAGGCGGTGTGTTAACGAATTTCACTGTAGATCAGTGTGAGGTGGTGAGTTAATGAATTTCACTGTCGATCATGTGAGGTGGTGTGTTAATGAATTTCACTATAGGTCAGTGTGAGGGGTTGTGTTACTGAATTTCACTATCGATCAGTTTGAGGTGGTGAGTTAATGAATTTCACTATAGATCAGTGTGAGGTGGTGTGTTAATGAATTTCACTGTAGATTAGTGTGAGGTGGTGTGTTAATGAATTTCACTATAGATCAGTGTGAGGTGGTGTGTTAATGAATTTCACTATAGATCAGTGTGAGGTGGTGCGTTAATGAATTTCACTATAGATCAGTGTGAGGTGGTGTGTTAAGGAATTTCACTATAGTTCAGTGTGAGGGGTTGTGTTAATGAATTTCACTGTAGATCAGTGTGAGGTGGTGTGTTAATACATTTCACTATAGATCAGTGTGAGGTGGTGTTAATGAATTTCACTATAGATCAGTGTGAGGTGGTGTGTTAATGAATTTCACGATAGATCAATGTGAGGCGGTGTGTTAATCAATTTCACTATAGATCAGTGTGAGGCGGTGTGTTAATGAATTTCACTATCGATCAGTGTGAGGTGGTGTGTTAATGAATTTCACTGTAGATTAGTGTGAGGTGGTGGGTTAATGAATTTCACTATAGATCAGTGTGAGGTGGTGTGTTAAAGAATTTCACTTTAGATCAGTGTGAGGGTGTTTGTTAATGAATTTCACTATAGATCAGTGTGAGGGGGTGTGTTAATGAATTTCACTGTAGATCAGTGAGGGGGTGTTACTGAACTGAACTATGGATCAGTGTGAGGTGGTGTGTTAATAAATTTCACTGTAGATCAGTGTGAGGGGGTGTGCTAATGAATTTCACTATAGATCAGTTTGAGGGGGTGTGTTAATGAATTTCACCATAGATCAGTGTGAGGTGGTGTTAATGAATTTCACTATAGATCAGTGTGAGGTGGTGTGTTAATGAATTTCACTATAGATCAGTGCGAGGTGGTGTGTTAATGAATTTCACTGTAGATCAGTGTGAGGGGGTGTGTTGATGAATTTCACTATAGATCAATGCGAGGTGGTGTGTTAATGAATTTCACTATAGTTCAGTGTGAGGTGGTGTGTTAATGAATTTCACTATAGATCAGTGTGAGGTGGTGTGTTAATGAATTTCACTATAGATCAGTGTGAGGTGTTGTGTTAATGAATTTCACTGTAGATCAGTGTGAGGGTATGTGTTAATGAATTTCACTATAGGTCAGTGTGAGGGGGTGTGTTAATGAATGTCACTGTAGATCAGTGAGGGGGTGTTAATGAATTTCACGATGGGTCAGTGTGAGGTGGTGTGTTGATGAACTTCACTATAGTTCAGTGTGAGGTGGTGTGTTAATGAATTTTACTGTAGATCAGTGTGAGGTGGTGTGTTAATGAATTTCACTATAGATCAGTGTGAGGTGGTGTGTTAATGAATTTCACTGTAGATCAGTGTGAGTGTATGTGTTAATGAATTTCACTGTAGATCAGTGAGGGGGTGTTAATGAATTTCACTATGAGTCAGTGTGAGGTGGTGTGTTAATAAATTTCACTATAGTTCAGTGTGAGGTGGTGTGTTAATGAATTTTACTGTAGATCAGTGTGAGGTGGTGTGTTAATGAATTTCACTATAGATCAGTGTGAGGTGGTGTGTTAATGAATTTCACTATAGATCAGTGGGAGGTGGTGCGTTAATGAATTTCACTATAGATCAGTGTGAGGTGGTGTTTTAATGAATTTCACTATAGATCAGTGTGAGGGGTTGTGTTAATGAATTTCACTGTAGATCAGTGTGAGGTGGTGTGTTAATACATTTCACTATAGATCAGTGTGAGGTGGTGTGTTAATGAATTTCACGATAGATCAGTGTGAGGTGGTGCGTTAATGAATTTCACTGTAGATCAGTATGAGGTGGTGTGTTAATGAATTTCACTATAGATCAGTGTGAGGGGGTGTGTTAATGAATTTCACTGTAGATTAGTGTGAGGTGGTGTGTTAATGAATTACACTGTAAATCAGTGTGAGGTGGTGTGTCAATGAATTTCACTACAGATCAGTGTGAGGTGGTGTGTTAATGAATTTCACTATCGATCAGTGTGAGGTGGTGCTTTAATGAATTTCATTATAGATCAGTGTGAGGTGGTGTGTTAATGAATTTCACTACAGATCAGTGTGAGGGGTTGTGTTCATGAATTTCACTGTAGATCAGTGTGAGGTGGTGTGTTAATAAATTTCACTATAGATCAGTGTGAGATGGTGTTAATGAATTTCACTATAGATCAGTGTGAGGCGGTGTGTTACGAATTTCACTGTAGATCAGTGTGAGGTGGTGTGTTAATGAATTTCACTGTCGATCATGTGACGTGGTGTGTTAATGAATGTCACTATAGGTCAGTGTGAGGGGGTGGGTTAATGAATTTCACTATAGGTCAGTGTGAGGGGGTGTGTTACTGAATTTCACTATCGATCAGTGTGAGGTGGTGAGTTAATGAATTTCACTATAGATCAGTGTGAGGTGGTGTGTTAATGAATTTCACTAGATTAGTGTGAGGTGGTGTGTTAATGAATTTCACTATAGATCAGTGTGAGGTGGTGTGTTAATGAATTTCACTATAGATCAGTGTGAGGTGGTGCGTTAATGAATTTCACTATAGATCAGTGTGAGGTGGTGTGTTAATGAATTTCACTATAGATCAGTGTGAGGGGTTGTGTTCATGAATTTCACTGCAGATCAGTGTGAGGTGGTGTGTTAATAAATTTCACTATAGATCAGTGTGAGATGGTGTTAATGAATTTCACTACAGATCAGTGTGAGGTGCTTTGTTAATGAATTTCACTATAGATCAGTGTGAGGCGGTGTGTTAACGAATTCCACTGTAGATCAGTGTGAGGTGGTGAGTTAATGAATTTCACTGTCGATCATGTGAGGTGGTGTGTTAATGAATTTCACTATAGGTCAGTGTGAGGGGGTGTGTCACTGAATTTCACTATCGATCAGTTTGAGGTGGTGAGTTAATGAATTTCACTATAGATCAGTGTGAGGTGGTGTGTTAATGAATTTCACTGTAGATTAGTGTGAGGTGGTGTGTTAATGAATTTCACTATAGATCAGTATGAGGTGGTGTGTTAATGAATTTCACTATAGATCAGTGTGAGGTGGTGCGTTAATGAATTTCACTATAGATCAGTGTGAGGTGGTGTGTTAAGGAATTTCACTATAGTTCAGTGTGAGGGGTTGTGTTAATGAATTTCACTGTAGATCAGTGTGAGGTGGTGTGTTAATACATTTCACTATAGATCAGTGTGAGGTGGTGTTAATGAATTTCACTATAGATCAGTGTGAGGTGGTGTGTTAATGAATTTCACGATAGATCAATGTGAGGCGGTGTGTTTATCAATTTCACTATAGATCAGTGTGAGGCGGTGTGTTAACGAATTTCACTGTAGATCAGTGTGAGGTGGTGTGTTAATGAATTTCACTGAAGATCAGTGTGAGGTGGTGTGTTAATGAATGTCACTATAGGTCAGTGTGAGGGTGTGTGGTAATGAATTTCACTATAGGTCAGTGTGAGGGGGTGTGTTAATGAATTTCACTATCGATCAGTGTGAGGTGGTGTGTTAATGAATTTCACTGTAGATTAGTGTGAGGTGGTGGGTTAATGAATTTCACTATAGATCAGTGTGAGGTGGTGTGTTAAAGAATTTCACTTTAGATCAGTGTGAGGGTGTGTGTTAATGAATTTCACTATAGATCAGTGTGAGGGGGTGTGTTAATGAATTTCACTGTAGATCAGTGAGGGGGTGTTACTGAACTGAACTATGGATCAGTGTGAGGTGGTGTGTTAATAAATTTCACTGTAGATCAGTGTGAGGGGGTGTGCTAATGAATTTCACTATAGATCAGTGTGAGGGGGTGTGTTAATGAATTTCACCATAGATCAGTGTGAGGTGGTGTTAATGAATTTCACTATAGATCAGTGTGAGGTGGTGTGTTAATGAATTTCACTATAGATCAGTGCGAGGTGGTGTGTTAATGAATTTCACTGTAGATCAGTGTGAGGGGGTGTGTTGATGAATTTCACTATAGATCAATGCGAGGTGGTGTGTTAATGAATTTCACTATAGTTCAGTGTGAGGTGGTGTGTTAATGAATTTCACTATAGATCAGTGTGAGGTGGTGTGTTAATGAATTTCACTATAGATCAGTGTGAGGTGTTGTGTTAATGAATTTCACTGTAGATCAGTGTGAGGATATGTGTTAATGAATTTCACTATAGGTCAGTGTGAGGGGGTGTGTTAATGAATTTCACTGTAGATCAGTGAGGGGGTGTTAATGAATTTCATGATGGGTCAGTGTGAGGTGGTGTGTTGATGAACTTCACTATAGTTCAGTGTGAGGTGGTGTGTTAATGAATTTTACTGTAGATCAGTGTGAGGTGGTGTGTTAATGAATTTCACTATAGATCAGTGTGAGGTGGTGTGTTAATGAATTTCACTATAGATCAGTGTGAGGTGGTGCGTTAATGAATTTCACTATACATCAGTGTGAGGTGGGGTGTTAATGAATTTCACTATAGATCAGTGTGAGGGGTTGTGTTAATGAATTTCACTGTAGATCAGTGTGAGGTGGTGTGTTAATACATTTCACTGTAGATCAGTGTGAGGTGGTGTTAAAGAATTTCACTATAAATCAGTGTGAGGTGGTGTGTTAATGAATTTCACTATAGATCAATGTGAGGCGGTGTGTTAATCAATTTCACTATAGATCAGTGTGAGGCGGTGTGTTAACGAATTTCACTGTAGATCAGTGTGAGTGTATGTGTTAATGAATTTCACTGTAGATCAGTGAGGGGTGTTAATGAATTTCACTATGAGTCAGTGTGAGGTGGTGTGTTAATAAATTTCACTATAGTTCAGTGTGAGGTGGTGTGTTAATGAATTTTACTGTAGATCAGTGTGAGGTGGTGTGTTAATGAATTTCGCTATAGATCAGTGTGAGGTGGTGTGTTAATGAATTTCACTATAGATCAGTGGGAGGTGGTGCGTTAATGAATTTCACTATAGATCAGTGTGAGGTGGTGTGTTAATGAATTTCACTATAGATCAGTGTGAGGGGTTGTGTTAATGAATTTCACTGTAGATCAGTGTGAGGTGGTGTGTTAATACATTTCACTATAGATCAGTGTGAGGTGGTGTGTTAATGAATTTCAGGATAGATCAGTGTGAGGTGGTGCGTTAATGAATTTCACTATAGATCAGTATGAGGTGGTGTGTTAATGAATTTCACTATAGATCAGTGTGAGGGGGTGTGTTAATGAATTTCACTGTAGATTAGTGTGAGGTGGTGTGTTAATGAATTACACTGTAAATCAGTGTGAGTTGGTGTGTCAATGAATTTCACTACAGATCAGTGTGAGGTGGTGTGTTAATGAATTTCACTATCGATCAGTGTGAGGTGGTGCGTTCATGAATTTCATTATAGATCAGTGTGAGGTGGTGTGTTAATGAATTTCACTACAGATCAGTGTGAGGGGTTGTGTTCATGAATTTCACTGTAGATCAGTGTGAGGTGGTGTGTTAATAAATTTCACTATAGATCAGTGTGAGATGGTGTTAATGAATTTCACTATAGATCAGTGTGAGGCGGTGTGTTAACGAATTTCACTGTAGATCAGTGTGAGGTGGTGTGTTAATGAATTTCACTGTCGATCATGTGACGTGGTGTGTTAATGAATGTCACTATAGGTCAGTGTGAGGGGGTGGGTTAATGAATTTCACTATAGGTCAGTGTGAGGGGGTGTGTTACTGAATTTCACTATCGATCAGTGTGAGGTGGTGAGTTAATGAATTTCACTATAGATCAGTGTGAGGTGGTGTGTTAATGAATTTCACTATAGATCAGTGTGAGGTGGTGCGTTAATGAATTTCACTATAGATCAGTGTGAGGTGGTGTGTTAATGAATTTCACTATAGATCAGTGTGAGGGGTTGTGTTCATGAATTTCACTGCAGATCAGTGTGAGGTGGTGTGTTAATAAATTTCACTATAGATCAGTGTGAGATGGTGTTAATGAATTTCACTACAGATCAGTGTGAGGTGCTTTGTTAATGAATTTCACTATAGATCAGTGTGAGGCGGTGTGTTAACGAATTTCACTGTAGATCAGTGTGAGGTGGTGAGTTAATGAATTTCACTGTCGATCATGTGAGGTGGTGTGTTAATGAATTTCACTATAGGTCAGTGTGAGGGTGTGTGTTACTGAATTTCACTATCGATCAGTTTGAGGTGGTGAGTTAATGAATTTCACGATAGATCAGTGTGAGGTGGTGTGTTAATGAATTTCACTGTAGATTAGTGTGAGGTGGTGTGTTAATGAATTTCACTATAGATCAGTATGAGGTGGTGTGTTAATGAATTTCACTATAGATCAGTGTGAGGTGGTGCGTTAATGAATTTCACTATAGATCAGTGTGAGGTGGTGTGTTAAGGAATTTCACTATAGTTCAGTGTGAGGGGTTGTGTTAATGAATTTCACTGTAGATCAGTGTGAGGTGGTGTGTTAATACATTTCACTATAGATCAGTGTGAGGTGGTGTTAATGAATTTCACTATAGATCAGTGTGAGGTGGTGTGTTAAGGAATTTCACTATAGTTCAGTGTGAGGGGTTGTGTTAATGAATTTCACTGTAGATCAGTGTGAGGTGGTGTGTTAATACATTTCACTATAGATCAGTGTGAGGTGGTGTTAATGAATTTCACTATAGATCAGTGTGAGGTGGTGTGTTAATGAATTTCACGATAGATCAATGTGAGGCGGTGTGTTTATCAATTTCACTATAGATCAGTGTGAGGCGGTGTGTTAACGAATTTCACTGTAGATCAGTGTGAGGTGGTGTGTTAATGAATTTCACTGTAGATCAGTGTGAGGTGGTGTGTTAATGAATGTCACTATAGGTCAGTGTGAGGGTGTGTGTTAATGAATTTCACTATAGGTCAGTGTGAGGGGGTGAGTTAAAGAATTTCACTATCGATCAGTGTGAGGTGGTGTGTTAATGAATTTCACTGTAGATTAGTGTGAGGTGGTGGGTTAATGAATTTCACTATAGATCAGTGTGAGGTGGTGTGTTAAAGAATTTCACTTTAGATCAGTGTGAGGGTGTGTGTTAATGAATTTCACTATAGATCAGTGTGAGGGGGTGTGTTAATGAATTTCACTGTAGATCAGTGAGGGGGTGTTACTGAACTGAACTATGGATCAGTGTGAGGTGGTGTGTTAATAAATTTCACTGTAGATCAGTGTGAGGGGGTGTGCCAATGAATTTCACTATAGATCAGTGTGAGGGGGGGTGTTAATGAATTTCACCATAGATCAGTGTGAGGTGGTGTTAATGAATTTCACTATAGATCAGTGTGAGGTGGTGTGTTAATGAATTTCACTATAGATCAGTGCGAGGTGGTGTGTTAATGAATTTCACTGTAGATCAGTGTGAGGGGGTGTGTTGATGAATTTCACTATAGATCAATGCGAGGTGGTGTGTTAATGAATTTCACTATAGTTCAGTGTGAGGTGGTGTTTTAATGAATTTCACTATAGATCAGTGTGAGGTGGTGTGTTAATGAATTTCACTATAGATCAGTGTGAGGTGTTGTGTTAATGAATTTCACTGTAGATCAGTGTGAGGGTATGTGTTAATGAATTTCACTATAGGTCAGTGTGAGGGGGTGTGTTAATGAATTTCACTGTAGATCAGTGAGGGTGTGTTAATGAATTTCACGATTGGTCAGTGTGAGGTGGTGTGTTGATGAACTTCACTATAGTTCAGTGTGAGGTGGTGTGTTAATGAATTTTACTGTAGATCAGTGTGAGGTGGTGTGTTAATGAATTTCACTATAGATCAGTGTGAGGTGGTGTGTTAATGAATTTCACTATAGGTCAGTGTGAGGTGGTGCGTTAATGAATTTCACTATACATCAGTGTGAGGTGGTGTGTTAATGAATTTCACTATAGATCAGTGTGAGGGGTTGTGTTAATGAATTTCACTGTAGATCAGTGTGAGGTGGTGTGTTAATACATTTCACTGTAGATCAGTGTGAGGTGATGTTAAAGAATTTCACTATAAATCAGTGTGAGGTGGTGTGTTAATGAATTTCACTATAGATCAATGTGAGGCGGTGTGTTAATCAATTTCACTATAGATCAGTGTGAGGCGGTGTGTTAACGAATTTCACTGTAGATCAGTGTGAGGTGGTGTGTTAATGAATTTCATTGTAGATCAGTGTGAGGTGGTGTGTTAATGAATGTCACTATAGGTCAGTGTGAGGGGGTGTGTGAATGAATTTCACTATAGGTCAGTGTGAGGGGGTGTGTTAATGAATTTCACTATCGATCAGTGTGAGGTGGTGTGTTAATGAATTTCACTGTAGATTAGTGTGAGGTGGTTGGGTTAATGAATTTCACTATAGATCAGTGTGAGGTGGTGTGTTAAAGAATTTCACTTTAGATCAGTGTGAGGGTGTGTGTTAATGAATTTCACTATAGATCAGTGTGAGGGGGTGTGTTAATGAATTTCACTGTAGATCAGTGAGCGGGTGTTACTGAATTGAACTATGGATCAGTGTGAGGTGGTGTGTTAATAAATTTCACTGTAGATCAGTGTGAGGGGGTGTGCTAATGAATTTCACTATAGATCAGTGTGAGGGGGTGTGTTAATGAATTTCACCATAGATCAGTGTGAGGTGGTGTTAATGAATTTCACTATAGATCAGTGTGAGGTGGTGTGTTAATGAATTTCAATATAGATCAGTGTGAGGTGGTGTGTTCATGAATTTCACTGTAGATCAGTGTGAGGGGTGTGTTAATGAATTTCACGACAGATCAGTGCGAGGTGGTGTGTTAATGAATTTCACTATAGTTCAGTGTGAGGTGGTGTGTTAATGAATTTCACTATAGATCAGTGTGAGGTGGTGTGTTAATGAATTTCACTATAGATCAGTGTGAGGTGGTGTGTTAATGAATTTCACTGTAGATCAGTGTGAGGGTATGTGTTAATGAATTTCACTGTAGATCAGTGAGGGGGTGTTAATGAATTTCACTATGAGTCAGTGTGAGGTGGTGTGTTAATAAATTTCACTATAGTTCAGTGTGAGGTGGTGTGTTAATGAATTTTACTGTAGATCAGTGTGAGGTGGTGTGTTAATGAATTTCACTGTAGATCAGTGTGAGGTGGTGTGTTAATACATTTCACTATAGATCAGTGTGAGGTGGTGTTAATGAATTTCACTATAAATCAGTGTGAGGTGGTGTGTTAATGAATTTCACTGTAGATCAGTGTGAGGTGGTGTGTTAATGAATTTCACTGTAGATCAGTGTGAGTTGGTGTGTTAATGAATGTCACTATAGGTCAGTGTGAGGGGGTGTGTGAATGAATTTCACTATAGGTCAGTGTGAGGGGGTGTGTTAATGAATTTCACGATCGATCAGTATGAGGTGGTGTGTTAATGAATTTCACTGTAGATTAGTATGAGGTGGTGTGTTAATGAATTTCACTGTAGATCAGTGAGGGGTGGTACTGAATTGAACTATGGATCAGTGTGAGGTGGTGTGTTAATGAATTTCACTGTAGATCAGTGTGAGGGGGTGTGTTAATGAATTTCACCATAGATCAGTGTGAGGTGGTGTTAATGAATTTCACTATAGATCAGTGTGAGGTGGTGTGTTAATGAATGTCACTATTGGTCAGTGTAAGGGGGTGTGTTAATGAATTTCACTATAGGTCAGTGTGAGGGGGTGTGTTACTGAATTTCACTATCGATCAGTGTGAGGTGGTGAGTTAATGAATTTCACTATAGATCAGTGTGAGGTGGTGTGTTAATGAATTTCACTGTAGATTAGTATGAGGTGGTGTGTTAATGAATTTCACTATAGATCAGTGTGAGGTGGTGTGTTAATGAATTTCACTGTAGATCAGTGTGAGGGTATGTGTTAATGAATTTCACTGTAGGTCAGTGTGAGGGGGTGTGTTAATGAATTTCACTGTAGATCAGTGAGGGGGTGTTAATGAATTTCACTATGGGTCAGTGTGAGGTGGTGTGTTAATGAATTTCACTATAGTTCAGTGTGAGGTGATGTGTTAATGAATTTCACTGTAGATCTGTGTGAGGTGGTGTGTTAATGAATTTCACTATAGATCAGTGTGAGGTGGTGCATTAATGAATTTCACTATAGATCAGTGTGAGGTGGTGTGTTAATGAATTTCACTATAGATCAGTGTGAGGGGTTGTGTTAATGAATTTCACTGTAGATCAGTGTGAGGTGGTGTGTTAATACATTTCACTATAGATCAGTGTGAGGTGGTGTTACTGAATTTCACTATAGATCAGTGTGAGGTGGTGTGTTAATGAATTTCACTATATATCAATGTGAGGCGGTGTGTTAATCAATTTCACTATAGATCAGTGTGAGGCGGTGTGTTGACGAATTTCACTGTAGATCAGTGTGAGGTGGTGTGTTAATGAATTTCACTGTAGATCAGTGTGAGGGGGTGTGTTAATGAATTTCACTATAGATCAGTGTGAGGGTGTGTGTTAATGAATTTCACTGCAGATCAGTGAGGGGGTGGTACTGAATTGAACTATGGATCAGTGTGAGGTGGTGTGTTAATGAATTTCACTGTAGATCAGTGTGAGGGGGTGTGTTAATGAATTTCACCATGGATCAGTGTGAGGTGGTGTTGATGAATTTCACTATAGATCAGTGTGAGGTGGTGTGGTAATGAATTTCAATATAGATCAGTGCGAGGTGGGGTGTTAATGAATTTCACTGTCGATCATATGAGGTGGTGTGTTAATGAATGTCACTATAGGTCAGTGTGAGGGTGTGTGTTAATGAATTTCACTATAGGTCAGTGTGAGGGTGTGTGTTACTGAATTTCACTATCGATCAGTGTGAGGTGGTGAGTATATGAATTTCACTATAGATCAGTGTGAGGTGGTGTGTTAATGAATTTCACTGTAGATTAGTGTGAGGTGGTGTGTTAATGAATTTCACTATAGATCAGTGTGAGGTGGTGTGTTAATGAATTTCACTGTAGATCAGTGTGAGAGTATGTGTTAATGAATTTCACTATAGGTCAGTGTGAGGGGGGGTGTTAATGAATTTCACTGTAGATCAGTGAGGGGGTGTTAATGAATTTCACTATGGGTCAGTGTGAGGTGGTGTGTTAATGAATTTCACAATAGTTCAGTGTGAGATGGTGTGTTAATGCATTTCACTGTAGATCTGTGTGAGGTGGTGTGTTAATGAATTTCACTATAGATCTGTGTGAGGTGGTGTGTTAATGAATTTCACGATAGATCAGTGTGAGGTGGTGCATTAATGAATTTCACTATAGATCAGTGTGAGGTGGTGTGTTAATGAATTTCACTATAGATCAGTGTGAGGGGCTGTGTTAATGAATTTCAATATAGATCAGTGTGAGGTGGGGTGTTAATGAATTTCACTGTCGATCATATGAGGTGGTGTGTTAATGAATGTCACTATAGGTCAGTGTGAGGGTGTGTGTTAATGAATTTCACTATAGGTCAGTGTGAGGGTGTGTGTTAATGAATTTCACTGCAGATCAGTGAGGGGATGGTACTGAATTGAACTATGGATCAGTGTGAGGTGGTGTGTTAATGAATTTCACTGTAGATCAGTGTGAGGGCGTGTGTTAATGAATTTCACCATGGATCAGTGTGAGGTGGTGTTGATGAATTTCACTATAGATCAGTGTGAGGTGGTGTGGTAATGAATTTCAATATAGATCAGTGTGAGGTGGGGTGTTAATGAATTTCACTGTCGATCATATGAGCTGGTGTGTTAATGAATGTCACTATAGGTCAGTGTGAGGGTGTGTGTTAATGAATTTCACTATAGGTCAGTGTGAGGGGGTGTGTTACTGAATTTCACTATCGTTCAGTGTGAGGTGGTGAGTTAATGAATTTCACTATAGATCAGTGTGAGGTGGTGTGTTAATGAATTTCACTGTAGATTAGTGTGAGGTGGTGTGTTAATGAATTTCACTATAGATCAGTGTGAGGTGGTGTGTTAATGAATTTCACTGTAGATCAGTGTGAGGGTATGTGTTAATGAATTTCACTATAGGTCAGTGTGAGGGGGTGTGTTAATGAATTTCACTGTAGATCAGTGAGGGGGTGTTAATGAATTTCACTATGGGTCAGTGTGAGGTGGTGTGTTAATGAATTTCACAATAGTTCAGTGTGAGATGGTGTGTTAATGCATTTCACTGTAGATCTGTGTGAGGTGGTGTGTTAATGAATTTCACTATAGATCTGTGTGAGGTGGTGTGTTAATGAATTTCACGATAGATCAGTGTGAGGTGGTGCATTAATGAATTTCACTATAGATCAGTGTGAGGTGGTGTGTTAATGAATTTCACTGTCGATCATATGAGGTGGTGTGTTAATGAATGTCACTATAGGTCAGTGTGAGGGTGTGTGTTAATGAATTTCACTATAGGTCAGTGTGAGGGGGTGTGTTACTGAATTTCACTATCGATCAGTGTGAGGTGGTGAGTTAATGAATTTCACTATAGATCAGTGTGAGGTGGTGTGTTAATGAATTTCACTGTAGATTAGTGTGAGGTGGTGTGTTAATGAATTTCACTATAGATCAGTGTGAGGTGGTGTGTTAATGAATTTCACTGTAGATCAGTGTGAGGGTATGTGTTAATGAATTTCACTGTAGGTCAGTGTGAGGGGGTGTGTTAATGAATTTCACTGTAGATCAGTGAGGGGGTGTTAATGAATTTCACTATGGGTCAGTGTGAGGTGGTGTGTTAATGAATTTCACAATAGTTCAGTGTGAGATGGTGTGTTAATGCATTTCACTGTAGATCTGTGTGAGGTGGTGTGTTAATAAATTTCACTATAGATCAGTGTGAGGTGGTGTGTTAATGAATTTCACTGTAGATTAGTTTGAGGTGGTGTGTTAATGAATTTCACTATAGATCAGTGTGAGGTGGTGTGTTAATGAATTTCACTTTAGATCAGTGTGAGGGTGTGTTAATGAATTTCACTATAGATCAGTGTGAGGGGGTGTGTTAATGAATTTCACTGTAGATCAGTGTGAGAGGGTGTGTTAATGAATTTCACCATAGATCAGTGTGAGGTGGTGTTAATGAATTTCACTATAGATCAGTGTGAGGTGGTGTGTTAATGAATTTCACTATAGATCAGTGTGAGGTGGTGTGTTAATGAATTTCACTGTAGATCAGTGTGAGGGTATGTCTTAATGAATTTCACTATAGGTCAGTGTGAGGGGGTATGTTAATGAATTTCACTGTAGATCAGTGAGGGGGTGTTAATGAATTTCACTATGGGTCAGTATGAGGTGGTGTGTTCATGAATTTCACTATAGTTCAGTGTGAGGTGGTGTGTTAATGAATTTTACTGTAGATCAGTGTGAGGTGGTGTTTTAATGAATTTCACTATAGATCAGTGTGAGGTGGTGTGTTAATGAATTTCACTATAGATCAGTGTGAGGTGGTGCTTTAATGAATTTCACTATCGATCAGTGTGAGGTGGTGTGTTAATGAATTTCACTATAGATCAGTGTGAGGGGTTGTGTTAATGAATTTCACTGTAGATCAGTGTGAAGTGGTGTGTTAATACATTTCACTATAGATCAGTGTGAGGTGGTGTTAATGAATTTCACTATAGATCAGTGTGAGGTGGTGTGTTAATGAATTTCACTATAGATCAATGTGAGGCGGTGTGTTAATCAATTTCACTATAGATCAGTGTGAGGCGGTGTGTTAACAAATTTCACTGTAGATCAGTGTGAGGGGGTGTGTTAATGAATTTCACTATAGATCAGTGTGAGGTGGTGTGTTAATGAATTTCACTGTAGATTAGTGTGAGGTGGTGTGTTAATGAATTTCACTGTAGATCAGTGTGAGGTGGTGTGTCAATGAATTTCACTATAGATCAGTGTGAGGTGGAGTGTTAATGAATTTCACTATAGATCAGTGTGAGGTGGTGCGTTAATGAATTTCACTATAGATCAGTGTGAGGTGGTGTGTTAAAGAATTTCACTGTAGATCAGTGTGAGGGGTTGTGTTAATGAATTTCACTGTAGATCAGTGTGAGGTGGTGTGTTAATAAATTTCACTATAGATCAGTGTGAGGCGGTGTGTTAACGAATTTCACTGTAGATCAGTGTGAGGTGGTGTGTTAATGAATTTCACTGTCGATCATGTGAGGTGGTGAGTTAATGAATTTCACTATAGATCAGTGTGAGCTGGTGTGTTAATGAATTTCACTGTAGATTAGTGAGGTGGTGTGTTAATGAATTTCACTATAGATCAGTGTGAGTTGGTGTGTTAATGAATTTCACTATAGATCAGTGTGAGGTGGTGCGTTAATGAATTTCACTATAGATCAGTGTGAGGTGGTGTGTTAATGAATTTCACTATAGATCAGTGTGAGGGGTTGTGTTAATGAATTTCACTGTAGATCAGTGTGAGGTGGTGTGTTAACGAATTTCACTTTAGATCAGTGTGAGGGTGTGTGTTAATGAATTTCACTATAGATCAGTGTGAGGGGGTGTGTTAATGAATTTCACTGTAGATCAGTGAGGGGGTGTTACTGAATTGAACTATGGATCAGTGTGAGGTGGTGTGTTAATGAATTTCACTTTAGATCAGTGTGAGGGGGGGTGTTAATGAATTTCACTGTAGATCAGTGTGAGGGGGTGTGTTAATGAATTTCACCATAGATCAGTGTGAGGTGGTGTGTTAATGAATTTCACTATAGATCAGTGTGAGGTGGTGTGTTAATGAATTTCACTGTAGATCAGTTTGAGGGGGTGTGTTAATGAATTTCACTATAGCTCCGTGCGAGGTGGTGTGTTAATGAATTTCACTATAGTTCAGTGTGAGGTGGTGTGTTAATGAATTTCACTATAGATCAGTGTGAGGTGGTGTGTTAATGAATTTCACTGTAGATCAGTGTGAGGTGGTGTGTTAATGAATTTCACTGTAGATCAGTGTGAGGGTGTGTTTTAATGAATTTCACTATAGATCAGTGTGAGGGGGTGTGTTAATGAATTTCACTATAGATCAGTGTGAGGTGGTGTGTTAATGAATTTCACTGTAGATCAGTGTGAGGGTGTGTGTTAATGAATTTCACTATAGATCAGTGTGAGGGGGTGTGTTAATGAATTTCACTGTAGATCAGTGAGGGGGTGGTACTGAATTGAACTATGGATCAGTGTGAGGTGGTGTGTTAATGAATTTCACTGTAGATCAGTGTGAGGGGGTGTGTTAATGAATTTCACCATAGATCAGTGTGAGGTGGTGTTAATGAATTTCACTATAGATCAGTGTGAGGTGGTGTGTTAATGAATTTCACTATAGATCAGTGTGAGGTGGTGTGTTAATGAATTTCACTGTAGATCCGTGTGAGGTGGTGTGTTTTGGTGGGAAGAATAAGGAGGCCACTCACTACTTGGACAAGGGGGTGAAATTGGGTTGCTTTGTGCCTCCCGCGATATTCAGCAGGAGGTTAGCAGCGGAGGCAGTCGGTAGCTCCCCGCGGCACTGCGCCGCCGGCAATGACGTCATCGCCATGCGCAGCACCCCAGCTGCAACCTTGGGTTGCGACCCCTGACCTATCACTGGACGATATGTCCGACAGGGTCAGGGGTCGTTTCTGCAGCCGCGGCGACGATACTTAAAGTGCAGGTATTGGGCGGCAACTTTTTATTTTGGCCGACTGCCAGCACCTGCCCCCTTCCCCTTTCTTCTTCGGAGTGTCGGCTGCAATCGCACAGCCCAGCGTTCCTCTTCATCCGACACCCCACTCCCCGGTGGTCCAGCAGGGCCCCGGTGTGCGCAGTGCTAGGCCACTCCCATTTAATCAGGGGGGGAGGTCTGCTATGACAGTGTTATGTGCTGACGGGCATGGCGCTGTTACACGAAGCGCCATGAAATTCACTGGTAGCGCCTCAAGAGGGAGGGGAGCGCTTCCAGTAGCACCCTGCCTCCTGCCTGGGGCGCTTTCACTGAATTTAATGCGCAGGGGCACCAACTTTTTCGGGGCGCTAAAATTAGCCCCGGTGACGTTAGCGACCCAAAGGGGGCGCCACCGAATTTCCCCCTAAGGGTCTAAATGGGCTGGAGGAGTTGAGGGATTCAGGGACACAGATACACAAATCACTAAAAGTAGCGACACACGTTAATAAGGCCATTAAAAAAAAAGCACTGGGGTACATTCGTAAAGGAGCCTTCTGTTCCGTGCCTAGGAGCTCTGAACCATGGCAGAGAGCGGCTGGGACACATTTCTCACACGCCTCGAGATTAACTCGCACGGCAACTTTGCTGTCAGTGAAGAGAGGCAAGAAAGACCAAAGTGCTGTTTGCCCCTCTCAGTGTGGCCCTGAAGGACTGTGTCCAGGCTGGAGTTCTGTTCCCGCCATACAATCCTCCCCCAGATTGTCCTTTCTGAGCTCCAGCCAGGTGATGCTAAACACTCCGGTGGGAAAGACAAAAATCTACAAAAATGTGTTTGAAACAAAGTTGATTTATTTGACATATATCCAGAATATTAAACTCCAGCCCAGTTCCCAGAGTTATTAACATCTGCAGAAACAATCCCCAAATGTCAGCATGAACATGGTTCAGTCCTGGATGTGATTAACAGCAGCAACAACAGAATCCACCCCCTGCAGTCACTTGTGAACTCGCTGGTGTGTCAGCAGGGTGGATGACTGAGTGAATCCCTTCCCACACACGGAGCAGGTGAACGGCCTCTCCCCAGTGTGAGTGCATTCGTGTTGTATCAGCTTCCTTTTGCTTTTAAAACTCTTCTCACAGTCAGAACATTTAAAAGGTCTCTCATCAGTGTGAACAAGTTGATGATCAGTGAGGTGGGATGAGCAAGTGAATCCTTTCCCACACACGGAGCAGGTGAACGGCCTCTCCCCAGTGTGAATGCGCTGGTGTACAGTGAGGTCAGATGATTGCCTGAACCCAGTCCCACAGTGAGAGCACCTGAAAGGTCTCTCGTCAGTGTGAACTCGCTGGTGTCTCAGCAGGGTGGATGACTGAGTGAATTCCTTCCCACACTCAGAGCAGGTGAATGGCCTCACCCCAGTGTGAACTCGCTGGTGTCTCAGTAGGGTGGATTTCTCAGTGAATCCCTTCCCACACTCAGAGCAGGTGAACGGCCTCTCCCCAGCGTGAACTCGCTGGTGCGTCAGTAGGGTGGATGACTCAGTGAATCCCTTCCCACACTCAGAGCAGGTGAACGGCCTCTCCCCAGTGTGAACTCGCTGGTGTCTCAGTAGGGTGGATGACTGAGTGAATCCCTTCCCACAGACAGGGCAGGTGAATGGCCTCTCCCCAGTGTGAACACGCTGGTGTGTCTGAAGGTCAGGTGACTGAGTGAATCCCTTCCCACACGCAGAGCAGGTGAACGGCCTCTCCCCAGTGTGAACACGCTGGTGTATCAGCAGGTTGGATGACTTAGTGAATCCCTTCCCACACTCAGAGCAGGTGAACGGCCTCTCCCCAGTGTGAACACGCTGGTGTATCAGCAGGTTGAATGAATGAGTGAATCCCTTCCCACACTCAGAGCAGGTGAACGGCCTCTCCCCGGTGTGAACACGCTGGTGTCTCAGCAGGTTGGATGACTGAGTGAATCCCTTCCCACACTCAGAGCAGGTGAACAGCCTCACCCCGGTGTGAACACGCTGATGTATCAGCAGGTCAGGTGACCGAGTGAATCCCTTCCCACACTCAGAGCAGGAGAACGGCCTCTCCCCGGTGTGAACACGCTGGTGTATCAGTAGTTTGGATGACTGAGTGAATCCCTTCCCACACTTGGAGCAGGTGAACGGCCTCTCCCCAGTGTGAACTCGCTGGTGTGTCAGCAGGTTGGATGACTGAGTGAATCCCTTCCCACACTCAGAGCAGGTGAACGGCCTCTCCCCGGTGTGAACACGCTGGTGTATCAGCAGTTTGGATAACTGAGTGAATCCCATCCCACACTCAGAGCAGGTGAACGGCCTCTCCCCGGTGTGAACACGCTGGTGTATCAGCAGGTTGGATGACTGAGTGAATCCCTTCCCACACTCAGAGCAGGTGAACGGCCTCTCCCCGGTGTGAATGCGCTTGTGTCTCGATAGGCCAGAGGGTTGGCTGAAGCCTTGTCCACACACAGAACACGTGTACGGTTTCGCCCCGCTGTGAACGGTGCTTTTTGCTTCCATGTTCAGAGGCAGATGATATTCAGATCCGATGAGTCGAGTGACTCTGTCAGATCTTGAAGTGATGTTTGGTTTGAGCTGACCGTCTGTAAATCCTCCCCTTCCAGTGCCCTGTAAAATTAATTTAAAACAGGGAACATGAGAGACAACCCACAAGAAAACAAAGGCAGTTTGTGAAATTGAGCTCAATGAATCTGGTCAATTGTGGGGCCGGCACTAGAAAAAAGTGACCATGAAAGCTGCCGGATTGTCATAAAAACCCAACTGGTTCACTATTGTCCTTCAGGGAAGGGAATCCGCCACCTGGTCTGTGCCTACACAAGACTCTGGCCTCTATGGGAGGAGAGAGAGAGAGAGAGGTGGGTGTGGGAGGGGGCGAAGGAACGGAACTTTATACATCTGCAACTCGACCAGAACTTTGATAGAACCTCCAAAACCCGCAACCTCCACCACCTAGAAGGACAAGGGCAGCTGTTGTATGGGAGCACCATCACCTCCAAGTTCCCCTCCAAGTCACACACCATCCTGACTCAGATATATTCATCGTTGCTGGGTCATAATCCTGGAACTCCTTACCGAACAACATTGTGGGAATACCTTCACTACACGGACTGCAGTAGTTCCAGAAGGCGACTCACCACCCCCTTCTCAATGGGAAACTGGGGATTGGCAATATAGGAAACTTTCGTTTAAACGGAGGTTAAATATCCGGAATGCTCTATCCACCGGCAAAATTCAGGAGTCGGTTCAGATAACTTTTTTTTACTTTTAGCTGCTTTTTTTCTCCATTTGTGGCTCTACAAGCGTCTAGCTGAAGCTGTTGCTTAGCTACAGAGACGTTTGCAAGCTGCGCCGACTGTTTTGAAGCTGTTGCTAAGCAACAGGGTTTGTTGCTTCAGACGGAGCTCAGAAGCTCCGTATCTTTTAACTATAGCGCTCGTTTCTCCGGCAGTGTTGATCGACCGGCACCAGCTCGGTCCCGTCAGTGCCGGATACCAGAAAGTTTCCTGTATTTGCTGCTCTTGCGAGCTATGCCCACATCCCAAAAATGAATTAAAACAAATCTGTAGATGTAAACTGGATTAAAAGCCTGTACAGAAATACTTGTTCCTAAAACAATACTCTTTTATATTGTACGGACAGTGTCTGTGTAACAACTTAATCTCCCCTGGAATCCACCTCCCTTGACAGTCTCTCATTGGAAATTGTTGGGTCTTCCTGGGCTCAGAAGTACTGGGGGTAAACCCAGCAGCTTCTCCTCCATCTCCACTCCAGCTCAAACTGAAACATAGAAACATACAAACATAGAAGATAGGAGCAGGAGTAGGCCATTCGGCCCCTCGAGCCTGCTCCGCCATTCAATGCGATCGTGGCTGATCATCCAAATTCAGTACCCGGTTCCTGCTTTCTCCCCATACCCCTTGATCCCTTTAGCTTTAAGAAATATATCCAACTCCTTCTTGAATATATTTAATGTATTGGCCTCTACTGCCTTCTGTGGTAGAGAATTCCACAGGTTCACCTCGCTCTGGGTGAAGAAATTCCTCCTCATCTCTGTCCTAAATGGCTTACCCCTTATCCTTAGACTGTGACCCCTGGTTCTGGACTCCCTGACCATCGGGAACATCCTTCCTGCATCTAGTCTGTCCAGTCCTGTCAGAATTTTATAAGTTTCAATGAGATCCCCTCTCATTCTTCTAAACTCCAGCGAGTATAAGCCAAATCGTCCCAATCTCTCCTCATACGTCATTCCTACCATCCCAGGCATCAGCCTGGTGAATCTTTGTTGGACTCCTTCCACGGCAAGAACATCCTTCCTCAGATAAGGCGACCAAAACTGCACACAATACTCAAGATGTGGTCTCACCAAGGCCCTGTACAACTGCAGCAAGACATCCTTGTTCCTGTACTCAAACCCTCTCGCTACGAAGGCCAACATACCATTTGCCTTCTTAACCGCCTGCTGCACCTGCATGCTTACCTTCAGCGACTGGTGCACAAGGACACCCAGGTCTCGTTGCACTTCCCCTTCTCCCAATCTATGGCCATTCAGATAATAATCTGCATTCCTGTTTTTGCCACCAAAGTGGATAACCTCACATTTATCCACGTTATATTGCATCTGCCCTGCTTCTGCCCAATCACCCAACCTGTCCAAATCATCCTGGAGTTTCTCGGCATCCTCCTCACAGCACACACGCCCACCCAGCTTTGTGTCGTCTGCAAATTTGGAGATATTACATCTAGTTCCCTTGTCTAGATCATTAATATATATTGTGAATAGCTGGGGTCCAAGGACTGATCCCTGCGGTACCCCACTAGTCACTGCCTGCCACTCGGAAAAAGACCCGTTTATTCCAACTCTTTGCTTTCTGTCTGCCAACCAGTTCTCTATCCAAGCCAATACCTTGCCCCCAATCCCATGTGCCTTAACTTTACACACTAATCTCTTATGCAGGACCTTATCGAAAGCCTTCTGAAAGTCCAAATACACCACATACACTGGTTCTCCCTTATCTATTTTACTAGTTACATCCTCAACAATGAAGCAACAAAAAGACCTACACAGGCGGCCAGGGACCTACCTTCCGTCAGCCTGCAATAAAACTCTTCCCGACAGCCGCTGAATAATGGCAGCCGCAGCACCCACAATTCCCCGCGCCCCAGAAACCGCTCTATGCAACGCGCTGATTTCCCCGCTGAGAGTGCGCATGCTCCCCGGGGCCGCGGGCCATTTTGGGAGCCTGGCTCCTGTCCTTTGTCCCGAGTCAGACTCAGTGGAACCGGCTGAAGAAACCGGGAAGGGACGGCTCGGATGGGGGAGGCGCTGCACCCTGGGTTTCCTGGTGCCGGGGCCCTGGCCGCACGTCCACCGGCCCAGCTGCTCTGATTCTGATTAAGTTTTTGATGAGGTAACAGAGAGGATTGATGAGGGCAATGTGGTTAACGTGGTGCACATGGATTTCCAAAAGGCGTTCGACAAGTGCCACATAATAGGCTTGCCAGCAAAGTTGAAGCCCATGGAATAAAAGGGACAGTGGCAGCATGGATACGAAACTGGCAAAGTCACAGAAAACAGAGAGCAGTGGTGAACGGTTGTTTTTCGGACTGGAGGAAGGTACACAGTGGTGTTGCCCAGGGGTCGGTACTAGGACCACTGCTTTACTTGATACTAGCTGGAGTGCCCGGCGGTGCCGAGGCTTTTTCGAGGGCATGTTGTTGTTGGAAGAGAGAGAGAGCGACTGGGGGGGGGGAGAGAGAGAGAGCGACTGGGGGGAAGAGGGGGGGGAGGGAGGGAGGGGTGAAGGGGGGAGGGAGGGGTGAAGAGGGGGGAGGGAGGGGGGAAGAGGGGGGGTAGGGAGGGGGAAGAGGGGGGAGGGAGGGGGAAGGGGGGGCGGGAGGGGGGAAGAGGGGGGAAGGGAGGGAGGGGGAGGGAGAGAGAAGGGGAGGGGGGAAGGGAGGGAGGGGGAAGGGAGGGAGGGGGGAAGGGAGGGGGGAGGGAGGGAGGGGGAAGGGAGGGAGGGGGGGGAGAGAGAGGGGGGAGGGAGGGAGGGAGAGGGGGAGGGAGAGAGAGTGGGGGGGGAGGGAGAGGGGAGAGGGAGAGGGGGGAGGGAGAGAGGGGGGAGGGAGAGAGAGAGGGAGGGAGAGTGGGGGGGAGGGAGGGGAGAGGGGGGGAGGGAGGGGGGGATGGGAGGGAGGGAGGGGGAAGGGAGGGAAGGGGGAGAGAGGGGGGAGGGAGGGAGGGAGAGGGGGGGAGGGAGAGAGGGATAGGGAGAGAGAGTGGGGGGGGAGAGAGAGGGGGGGAGGGAGAGAGGGGGGAGGGAGAGAGGGAGGGAGAGAGAGTGGGGGGGGAGGGAGGGAGAGATGGGGAGGGAGGGTGAGAGGAGGGGAGGGAGAGGGTGGGGGAAGGGAGAGGGGGGCAGGGAAGAAGGGGGGCAGGGAGAGAGGGGGGGAGGGAGAGGGGGAGAAGGGAGAGGGAGGGGAGAGAGAGGGAGGGAGGGGGAAGGAGAGAGGGAAGGAGGAAGAAACCGGGCAGCCCAGACTAAAGATGGCGCTGTTCAGGCCCACATTGAAGTTCTGCCATGATCAAAGATGGCGTCCCGAGGAAAGTTTCGTACTGCCAGGATCAAATATGGCGCTGTGGTGTCGCTGCATTGAACTGCTGCCAGGATGAAAGATGGCCGGGCCCAGTTGCCGTGGTAACCCTCCTCGGCTCCCGATCTCCAGAGCCGGTTGCCGGGTTAACCCTCGAGAGGGGGGGGCGCGGGGGGCTGAGGAGAGGAGATAGGGGGCGGGGGCAGAAAGCTAAAAAAGCTGTCTGCCAGCCTTCAGGGCGGGTGCGGCCAGCCTTGAAGGTGCATGAAGAAGCCGGCGGCCATTTTCTCACGTCGGTTGGAAGTATGGAATAAAAAAATTTCTTAATAAAAACTGCAAAATTTCTTTACTTTTAAAAAAAGTACCTGCAAAGTACAAAATCGGAAATCTTCTAACTTTATATGTTCTTTCCTTAAAAACTTTCAGCTTTTGTATATCTTCTAACTTTATATCTTCTTTCCTTAAAAACTTTCGGTTTTTGTATATCTTCTAACTTTATATGTTCTTTCCTTAAAAACTTTCGGCTTTCGTATATCTTCTAACTTTATATCTTCTTTCCTTAAAAAACTTTCGCCTTTTGAAAATCGGTTGAGAAAGCGGTTAAAAAAGCATACGGGATCCTGGGCTTAATAAATAGAGGCATAGAGTCCAAAAGCAAGGAAATTGTGATCAACCTTTATAAAACACTGGTTCGGCCTCAACTGGAGTATTGTGTCCAATTCTGGGCCCCGCACTTTAGGAAGGATGTGAAGGCCTCAGAGAGGGTGCAGAAAAGATTTACAAAAATGGTTCCAGTGATAAGGGATGAGGGACTTCAGTTATGTGAATAGACTGGAGAAGCTGGGGTTGTTCTCCTTAGAGCAGAGAAGGTAGAGAGATTTGATAGAGGTGTTCAAAATCATGAGGGGTCTGGACAGAGTAGAAACTGTTCCCATTGGCGGAAGGGTCGAGAACCAGAGGACACAGATTTAAGGTGATTGGCAGAAGAGCCAAAGGCGACATGAGGAAATTTTTTTTTATGCAGCGAATGGTTAGGATCTGGAATGCACTGCCTGAAAGGGTGGTGGAGGCAGATTCAATCACGGCTTTCAAAAGGGAATTACATAGAAGCATAGAAGATAGGAGCAGGAGTAGGCCATTCGGCCCCTCGAACCTGCTCCGCCATTCAATGAGATCATGGCTGATCATCCAAATTCAGTGCCCTGTTCCTGCCTTCTCTCCATATCCCTTGATCCCTTTAGCCATAAGAAATATATCCAACTCCTTCTTGAATATATTTAATGAATTGGCCTCAACTGCCTTCTGTGGTAGCGAATTCCACAGGTTCACCACTCTCTGGGTGAATAAATTCCTCTTCATCTCTGTCCTAAATGGCTTACCCCTTATCCTTAGACTGTGAGCCCTGGTTCTGGACTCCCCGGCCATCAGGAACAGCCTTCCTGCATCTGGTCTGTCTAGTCCTGTTAGAATTTTATAAGTTTCAATGAGATCCCCTCTTATTCTTCTAAAGTCCAGCGAGTACAGGCCCAATCGACCCAATCTCTCCTCATATGTCATTCCTGCCATCCCAGGTATCAGTCTGGTGAATCTTCGCTGCACTCCTTCCATGGCAAGAACATCCTTCCTCAGATAAGGCGACCAAAACTGCACACAATACTCAAGGTGTGGTCTCACCAAGGCCCTGTACAACTGCAGCAAGACATCCTTGTTCCTGTACTCGAACCCTCCCGCTACAAAGACCAACATACCATTTGCCTTCTTAACCACCTGCTGCACCTGCATGCTTACCTTCAGCGAGTGGTGCACAAGGACACCCAGGTCTCATTGCACTTCCCCTTCTCCCAATCTATTGCCGTTCAGATAATAATCTGCCTTCCTGTTTTTGCCACCAAAGTGGATAACCTCGCATTTATCCACATTATACTGCATCTGCCATGCTTCTGCCCAATCACCCAACCTGTCCAAATCACACTGGAGTTTCTCAGCATCCTCCTCACACACGCCCACCCTGCTTTGTGTCGTCTGCAAACTTGGAGATGTTACATCTAGTTCCCTCATCTAGATCACTTATATATATTGTGAACAGCTGGGGTCCCAGGACCGATGCCTGCTGTTTCTTTGTCCCCATTATAAATTCCCCTGATTCTGACTGCAAGGGACCTACGCTTGACTTCACCAATCTTTTTCTCTTCACATATCTATAAAAGCTTTTACAATCAGCTTTTATGTTCCCTGCAAGCTTACTCTCATATTCTATTTTCTCTTTCTTAATTAATCCCTTTGTCCTCTTTTGTTGAATCCTAAACTGCTCCCAATCCTCAGGTTTACTGCTTTTTCTTGCCAATTTATATGCCCTCTCCTTGAATATTATGCTATCCCTAATTTCCCTTGTTAGCCACGGTTGAGTCACCTTTTTTGTTTTATTTTTATGCCAAACTGGGATGAACAAATTCTGTAGTTCATCCATGCGGTCTTTGAATGTTTGCCATTGCCTATCCACCGTCAACCCTTTGAGTGACATTCCCCAATCAATCCGACCCAACTCGCGCTTCAGACCATCGTAGTTTCCTTTATTTAAATTTAGGATCCTAGTCTCTGAGTCGACTACTTCATTCTCCATCTTAATGAAGAATTCGATCATATTATGATCGCTCCGGCCCAAGGAGCCTCGTACAACAAGATTGCTAATTAATCCTTTCTCGTTACATAAAAATAATGTGAGAGGGGATGTGTCCTGTACCTGTCAGTTTCTGGTATGTGAGTGGGGTTTTGTCCTGCACCTGTCAGTTTCTGGTATGTGAGTGGAGTTTTGTCTTGTACCTCTCAGTCCCTGGTATGTGAGTGGGGTTTTGTCCTGAACCTGTCTTTTTCTGGTATGTGAGTGGGGTTCTGTCCTGTACCTGTCAGTTTCTGGTATGTGAATGGGGTTTTGCCCTGTACCTGTCAGTTTCTGGTATGTGAGTGGGGTTTTAGAGTCATAGAGTCATAGAGTTATACAGCACGGATAGAGGCCCTTCGGCCCATCGTGTCCGCGCCGGCCATCAAGCCCTGTCTAATCTAATCCCATATTCCAGCATTTGGTCCGTAGCCTTGTATGCTATGGCATTTCAAGTGCTCATCCAAATGCTTCTTGAATGTTGTGAGGGTTCCAGCCTCCACAACCCTTTCAGGCAGTGAGTTCCAGACTCCAACCACCCCCTGGGTGAAAAAGTTCTTTCTCAAATCCCCTCTAAACCTCCCGCCCTTTACCTTGAATCTATGCCCCCTAGTTATTGACCCTTCTACTAAGGGAAAAAGCTCCTCAGTATCCATCCTATCTATGCCCCTCATAATTTTGTACACCTCAATCATGTCCCCCCTCAGCCTCCTCTGCTCCAAGGAAAACAAACCCAATCTGCCCAGTCTCTCTTCATAGATGAAGCGCTCCAGCCCTGGTAACATCCTGGTGAATCTCCTCTGCACCCTCTCCAAAGCTATCACATCCTTCCTGTAGTGTGGCGACCAGAACTGCACACAGTATTCCAGCTGTGGCCTAACCAGTGTTTTATACAGCTCCATCATAACCTCCTTGCTCTTATATTCTATGCCTCGGCTAATGAAGGCAAGTATCCCATATGCCTTTTTTACCACCTTATCCACCTGTTCCGCCGCCTTCAGGGATCTGTGTACTTGCACACCCAGATCCCTCTGACCCTCAGTCTTGCCTAGCGTCTTACCATTCATTGTGTATTCCCTTGCCTTGTTAGTCCCCCCAAAGTGCATCACCTCGCACTTTTCCGGGTTAAATTCCATTTGCCACTGTTCCGCCCATCTGACCAACCCATCTATATAGTCCTGCAGACTGAGACTACCCTCCTCGCTATTTACCACTCTACCAATTTTTGTATCATCCGCGAACTTACTGATCATACCTTTTACATTCATATCCAAGTCATTAATGTAGACCACAAACAGCAAGGGACCCAGCACCGATCCCTGTGGTACCCCACTGGCCACAGGCTTCCAGTCACAAAAACAACCTTCGACCATCACCCTCTGCCTTCTGCCACTAAGCCAGTTTTGTATCCAATGTGCCAAGGCACCCTGGATTCCATGGGCTCTTACCTTCTTGACCAGTCTCCTGTGCGGGACATTATTGAAGGCCTTACTGAAATCCATGTATACCACATCCACTGCGTTACCCTCATCCACACACCTAGTCACCCCCTCAAAAAATTCAATCAAATTAGTCAGACATGATCTTCCCTTGACAAAGCCATGTTGACTATCCCTGATTAATCCTTGCCTCTCCAAGTGGAGACTAATTTTGTCCCTCAGAATTTTTTCCAATAATTTTCCTACCACTGATGTTAGGCTCACCGGCCTGTAGTTCCACGGTTTTTCCCTACTCCCCTTCTTGAATAATGGTACTACATTAGCGGTTCGCCAGTCCTCTGGCACATCCCCTGTGGCCAGAGAGGTTCTGAATATATGTGTTAGAGCCCCCGCAATCTCTTCCTTTGCCTCACACAGCAGCCTGGGATACATTTCGTCCGGGCCTGGGGATTTATCCATTTTTAGGCCTGCTAAAACCGCCAATACCTCCTCCCTCTCGATGTTAATATGTTCGAGCATATCACAGTCCCCCCCGCCCTATTTCTATGTCTACATCGTCCCTCTCCATAGTGAAAACAGATGCAAAAAATTCATTTAGAACCCCTCCTACATCTTCCGGCTCCACACACAGATTGCCACTTTTGTCCCTAATGGGCCCGATTTTTTCCCTAGTTATCCTCTTACCCTTAATATACTTATAAAACATCTTAGGATTTTCCTTTATTTTGCTCGCCAGTGTTATTTCATGGCCCCTCCTTGATCTCCTAATTTCTTTTTTAAGTATCCCCCTGCACTTTTTGTACTCCTCTAGGGCTTCCTCCGTCTTTAGCCTTTTGTAGCTGCCAAAAGCCCTCCTTTTTTTCCTAATCCATTCTCGTATATCCCCTGACATCCAAGGTTCCCTGTGGTTTTTGGAACCACCCTTGACCTTTACGGGAACATGTTGCCATTGTATGATCTCAATCTCCCTTCTGAAAGCCTCCCATTGCTCCGATGCGGATTTTCCTACAAGTAGCTGATCCCAGTCCATTTTGGCCAGATCCTGCCTTATCCTATTAAAAATCGGCCTTCCCCCAATTTGGAAACCTTTATTTCCGGCCCATCCCTGTCCTTTTCCATGACCACCTTAAATCTCACCATAGTGTACCTGTCACTTTCTGGTATGTGAGTGGGGTTTTGTCCTGTACCTGTCAGTTTCTGGTATGTGAGTGGGGTTTTATCCTGTATGTCAGTTTCTGGTATGTCAGTGGGGTTTTGTCCTGTACCTGTCAGTTTCTTGTATGTGAGTGAGGTTTTGTTCCCGTACCTGTCAGTTTTCTGATATGTGAGTGGGGTTTTGTCCTGCACCTGTCAGTTTCTGATATGTGAGTGGGCTTTTGTCCCGTACCTGTCAGGTTTCTGGTATGTGAGTGGATTTTGTCCCGTACCCGTCAGTTTTCTGGTATGTGAGTGGGGTTTTGTCCCGTACCTGTCAGTTTCTGGTACTGTGAGTGGGGTTTTGTCCCGTACCTGTCAGTTTCTGGTATGTGAGTGGGGTTTTGTCCTGTACCTGTCGCTTTCTGGTATGTGAGTGGGGTTCTGTCCTGTACCTGTCAGTTTATGGTATGTGAGTGGCGTTTTGTCCTGTACCAGTCAGTTTCTGGTATGTGAGTGGGTTTTGCCCTGTACCTGTCACTTTCTCTCGTATGTGAGTGGGGTTTTGTCCTGTACATTCAAAGACCCACATGGATGAACTGCAGAAATTGTTCATCCCAGTTTGGCATAAAAATAAAACAATGAAGGTGACTCAACCGTGGCTAACAAGGGAAATTAGGGATAGCATAAGATCCAAGGAGAGGACATATAAATTGGCCAGAAAAAGCAGTAAACCTGAGGATTGGGAGCAGTTTAGGATTCAATAAAAGAGGACAAAGGGATTAATTAAGAGGGGAAAAATAGAGCATGTGAGTAAGCTTGCAGGGAACATAAAAACTGACTGTAAAATCTTTTATACATATGTGAAGAGAAAAAGATTGGTGAAGTCAAGCGTAGGTCCCTTGCAGTCAGAATCAGGGGAATTTATAATGGGGAACAAAGAAATGGCAGCCCAATTAAATACATATTTTGGTTCTGTCTTCACAAAGGAGGACACAAATAACTTCCCAGAGATGTCAGGGAACATAGGGTCTGATGAAAGGGAGGAACTGAGTGAAATCAGTATTTGTAGGGAAATGGTGTTCGGGAAATTGATGGGATTGAAGGCTGATAAATCCCCAGGGCCTGATAATCAACATCCTAGGGTACTTAAGGAAGTGGCCCGAGAACTGGTAGATGCATTGCTGATCATCTTCCAACATTCAATGAAATCTGGAACAGTACCCATGGATTGGAGGGTGGCTAATGTTACCCCACTGTTCAAAAAAGGAGGTAGAGAGAAAACGGGGAATTATAGACCAGTAAGCCTGACATCGGTAGTGGGGAAAATGCTAGAGTCCATTATAAAAGATGTAATTGCAGAGCACTTGGAAAACAGTGACATGATCGGACAAATTCAACATGGATTTACAAAAGGTAAATCGTGCTTGAGTAATCTACTGGAATTTTTTGAGGATGTAACTGGTAAAATAGATAAGGGAGAACCAGTGGATGTGGTGTATTTGGACTTTCAGAAGGCTTTTGATAAGGTCCCGCATAAGAGATTAGCGTGTAAAGTTAAGGCACATGGGATTGGGGGCAAGGTATTGACTTGGATAGAGAACTGGTTGGCAGACAGAAAGCAAAGAGTTGGAATAAACGGGTCTTTTTCCAAGTGGCAGGCAGTGACTAGTGGGGTACCGCATGGATCGGCCCTTGGACCCCAGCTAATCACAATATATTTTAATGATCTAGACAAGGGAACTAGATGCAATATCTCCAAATTTGCAGACGACACAAAGCTGGGTGGGCGTGTGTGTTGTGAGGAGGATGCCGAGAAACTCCAGGATGATTTGGACAGGTTGGGTGATTGGGCAAAAGCATGGCAGATGCAATATAACATGGATAAATGTGAGGTTATCTACTTTTGTGGCAAAAACAGGAAGGCAGATTATTCTCTGAATGGCAATAGATTGGGAGAAGGAGAAGTGCAACGAGACCTGGGTGTCCTTGTGCACCAGTCGCTGAAGGTAAGCATGCAGGTGCAGCAGGCGGTTAAGAAGGCAAATGGTATGTTGGCCTTCGTAGCGAGAGGGTTTGAGTACAGGAACAAGGATGTCTTGCTGCAGTTGTACAGGGCCTTGGTGAGACCACATCTGGAGTATTGTGTGCAGTTTTGGTTGCCTTATCTAAGGAAGGATGTTCTTGCCATGGAAGGAGTTCAGCGAAGATTCACCAGGCTGCTACCTGGGATGACAGGAATGACGTATGAGGAGAGATTGGGACGATTGGGCTTGTACTCGCTGGAGTTTAGAAGAATGAGAGGTGATCTCACTGAACTTATATAATTCTGACAGGACTGGACAGACTAGATGCAGGATGTTCCTGATGGTCTGGGAGTCCAGAACCAGGGGTCACAGTCTAAGGATAAGGGGTAGGAATTTAGGACAGAAATGAGGAGGAATCTCTTCACCCAGAGAGTGGTGAACCTGTGGAATTCTCTACCACAGAAGACAGTAGAAGCCAATTCATTAAATATATTCAAGAAGGAGTTGGATATATTTCTTAAGGCTAAAGGGATACAGGGGTATGGGGAGGAAGCAGGGACCGTGTACTGAAATTGCATGATCAGCCATGATCACGTTGAATGGCGGAGCAGGCTCGAGGGGCCGAATGGCCTACTCCTGCTCCTATCTTCTATGTCTCTATGTTTTGTCCTGTACCTGTCAGTTTCTGGTATGTGAGTGGGGTTTTGTCCTGTACCTGTCAGTTTCTGGTATGCGAGTGGGGTTTTGTCCTGTACCTGTCAGTTTTTGATGTGTGAGTGGGGTTTTGTCCAGTACCCGTCATTTTCTGGTATGTGTGTGGGGTTTTGTCCTGTACCTGTCAGTTTCTGGTATGTGAGTGGTGTTTTGTCCCGTACCCGTCACTTTCTGGTATGTGAGTGGGGTTTTGTCCTGTACCTCTCAGTTTCCAGTATGTGAATGGTGTTTTGTCCTGTACCTTTTCAGCTTCTGCTATGAGTGCGAGGTTTTGTCCTGTACCTATCAGTTTCGGGTATGTGAGTGGGGTTATGTCCTGTACCTGTCAGTTTCTAGTACAGTATATGAGTGGGGTTTGATACTGTACCTGTCACATTCTGGTATGTGAGTGGGGTTTTGTCCTGTACCTGTCAGTTTCTGTTATGTGAGTGGGGTTTTGTCCTGTACCTGTCAGTTTCTGATATGTGAGTGGGGTTTTGTATTGTACCTGTCAGTTTCTGGTATGTGAGTGTGGTTTTGTCCTGTACCTGTCAGTTTCTCGTATATGAGTGGGGTGTGGTCCTGTACCTGTCAGTTTCTGGTACGTGAGTGGGGTTTTGTCCAGTACCTGTCAGTTTCTGGTATGTGAGTGGGGTTTTGTCCCGTACCCGTCAGTTTCAGGTATGTGAGTGGGTTTTGTCCTGTATCTGCAGTTTCTGGTATGTGAGGGGGGTTTTGTCCTATACCTGTCAGTTTCTGGTATGTGAATGGGGTTTTGACCTGTACCTGTCAGTTTCTGGTATGTGAGTGGGGTTTTGTCCTGTACCTGTCAGTTTCTGGTGTGTCAGTGGGGTTTGTCCTGTACCTGTCAGCTTCTGGTATGAATGTGGGGTTTTGTCCTGTACCTGTCAGTTTCTGGTATGTGAGTGGGGTTATGCCCTCTACCTGTCAGTTTCCAGTATGTGAGGGGGGTTTGTCCTGTACCTGTCAGTTTCTGGTATGTGAGTGCGGTTTTGTGCTGTACCTGTCAGTTTCTGGTATGTGAGTGTGGTTTTGTCCTGTACCTGTCAGTTTCTGGTATGTGAGTGGGGTTTTGTCCTGTACCTGTCAGTTTCTGGTATGTGAGTGCGGTTTTGTCCTGTACCTGTCAGTTTCGGGTATGTGAGTGGGGTTTTGTCCTGTACCTGTCAGTTTCTGGTGTGTGAGTGGGGTATTGCCAAGTACCTGTCAGTTTCTGGTATGTGAGTGTGGTTTTGTCCTGTACCTGTCAGTTTCTGGTATGTGAGTGTGGTTTTGCCCTGTACCTGTCAGTTTCTGGTATGTGAGTGGGGTTTGGTGCTGTACCTGTCAGTTTCTGGTATGTGAGTGGGGTTTTGCCCTGTACCTGTCAGATTCTGGTATGTGAGTGGGGTTTTGTCCTGTACCTGTCAGTTTCCGGTATGTGAGTGGGGTTTTGTCCTGTACCTGTCAGTTTCTGGTATGTGAGTGGGGTTTTGTCCTGTACCTGTCAGTTTCTGGTATGGGAGTGGGGTTTTGTCCTGTACCTGTCAGTTTCTGGTATGTGAGTGGGGTATTGTCCTGTACCTGTCAGTTTCTGGTATGTGAGCGGGGTTTTGTCCTTTACCTATCAGTTTCTGGTATGTCAGTGGGGTTTTGTCCTATACCTGTCAGTTTCTGGTATGTGGGTGGGGTTTTGTCCTGTACCTGCCAGCTTCTCTTATGTGAGTGGGGTTTTGTCCTGTACCTGTCAGCTTCTGGTATGTGAGTGGGGTTTTGTCCTGTACCTGTCAGTTTCTGGTATGTGAGTGGGGTTTTCTCCTGTACCTGTCATTTTCTGGTATGTGAGTGGGGTTTTGTCCTGTACCTGTCAGTTTCTGGTGTGTGAGTGGGGCTTTGTCCTGTACCTGTCAGTTTCTGGTATGTGACTGGGGTTTTGTCCTGTACCTGTCAGTTTCTGGTGTGTGAGTGGGGTTTTGTCCTGTACCTGTCAGTTTCTGGTATGCCAGTGGGGTTTTGTCCTGTACCTGTCAGTTTCTGATATGTGGGTGGGGTTTTGTCCTGTACCTGTCAGTTTCTGGTATGTGAGTGGGGTTTTGCCCTGTAGCTATCAGTTTCTGGTATGCCAGTGGGGTTTTGCCTGTACCTGTCAGTTTCTGGTATGTGAGTGGGGTTTTGTCATGTACCTGTTAGTTTCTGGTATGTGAGTGGTGTTATATCCTGTACCTGTCAGTTTCTGGTACGTGAGTGGGGTTTTGTCCTGTACCTTTCAGTTTCTGGTATGTGAGTGGGGTTCTGTCCTGTACCTGTCAGTTTCTGGTATGTGAGTGGGGTTATGTCCTGTACCTGTCAGTTTCCGGTATGTGAGTGGGGTTTTGTCCTGTACCTGTCAGTTTCTGGTATGTGAGTGGGATTTTGTCCTGTACCTGTCTGTTTCTGGTATGTGAGTGGGGTTTTGTCCTGTACCTGTCAGTTTCTGGTATGTGACTGGGGTTTTGTCCTGTACCTGTCAGTTCCTGGTGTGTGAGTGGGGTTTTGTCCTGTACCTGTCAGTTTCTGGTATGTGAGTGGGGTTTTCTCCTGTACCTGTCAGTTTCTGGTATGTGAGTGGGGTTTTGTCCTGTATCTATCCGTTCCTTGTATGTGAGTGTGGGTTTAATACTGTACCTGTCGGTTTCTGGTATAACAGTGTGAATTTTAAGTGGTTGTGGGGTTTAATCTGTCCCCGTCAGTTTGTGGTACTGTATCTGAGTGGGGTTTAGCCTGTCCCTTTCAATTTCTGATATGTGAGTGGGGTTTTATACTGTACCTATCAGTTTCTGGTATGTGAGTGGGGTTTTGTCCTGTATCTGTCAGTTTCTGGTATGTGAGTGCGGTTTTGTCCTGTACCTGTCAGTTTCTGGTATGTGAGTGGGGTTTTGTCCTGTATCTGTCAGTTTCTGGTATGTGAGTGCGGTTTTGTCCTGTACCTGTCAGTTTCTGGTATGTGAGTGGGGTTTTGTCCCGTAACTGTCAGTTTCTGGTATGTGAGTGGGCTTTTGTCCTGTACCTGTCAGTTTCTGGTGTGTGAGTGGGGTTTTGTCCTGTACCTGTCAGTTTCTGACATGTGAGTGGGGTTTTGTCCTGTACCTGTCAGTTTCTGGTATGTGAGTGGGGTTTTGCACTGTACCTGTCAGTTTCTGGTATGTCAGTGGGGTTTTGCCTGTACCTGTTAGTTTCTGGTATGTGAGTGGGGTTTTGTCATGTACCAGTCAGTTTCTGGTATGTGAGTGGGGTTTTGTCCTGTACCTGTCAGTTTCTGGTATGTCAGTGGGGTTTTGTCCTGTACCTGTGAGTTTCTGGTATGTGAGTGGGATTTCGTCCTGTCCCTGTCAGTTTCTGGTATGTGACTGGGGTTTTGTCCTGTACCTGTCAGTTTCTGGTATGTGAGTGGGGTTTTGTCCTGTACCTGTCAGTTTCTGGTATGTGAGTGGAGTTTTGTCCTGTACCTGTCAGTTCCTGGTATGTGAGTGGTGTTTTATCCTGTACCTGTCAGTTTCTGGTACGTGAGTGGGGTTTTGTCCTGTACCTTTCAGTTTCTGGTATGTGAGTGGGGTTTTGTCCTGTACCTGTCAGATTCTGGTATGTGAGTGGGGTTTTGTCCTGTACCTGTCAGTTTCCGGTATGTGAGTGGGGTTTTGTCCTGTACCTGTCAGTTTCTGGTATGTGAGTGGGGTTTTGTCCTGTACCTGTCAGTTTCTGGTATGTGAGTGGGGTTTTGTCCTGTACCTGTCAGTTTCTGGTATGTGACTGTGGTTTTGTCCTGTACCTGTCAGTTTCTGGTGTGTGAGTGGGGTTTTGTCCTGTACCTGTCAGTTTCTGGTATGTGAGTGGGGTTTGACCTGTGCCTGTCAGTTTCTGGTATGTGAGTGGGGTTTTGTCCTGTACCTGTCAGTTTCTGGTATGTGAGTGGGGTTTTGTCCTGTACCTGTCAGTTTCTGGTATGTGAGTGGGGTTTTGTCCTGTACCTGTCAGTTTCTGGTATGTGAGTGGGGTTTTGTCCTGTACCTGTCAGCTTCTGGTGTGAATGTGGGGATTTGTCCTGTACCTGTCAGTTTCTGGTATGTGAGTGGGGTTTTGTCCTGTACCTGTCAGTTTCTGGTATGTGAGTGGGGTTTTGTCCTGTATCTATCCGTTCCTTGTATGTGAGTGTGGGTTTAATACTGTACCTGTCGGTTTCTGGTATAATAGTGTGTACTTTAAGTGGTTGTGGGGTTTAATCTGTCCCCGTCAGTTTCTGGTGCTGTATATGAGTGGGATTTAGCCTGTCCCTTTCAATTTCTGATATGTGAGTGGGGTTTTATACTGTACCTATCAGTTTCTGGTATGTGAGTGCGGTTTTGTCCTGTACCTGTCAGTTTATGGTATGAATGTGGGGTTTTGTCCTGTACCTGTCAGTTTCTGGTATGTGAGTGTGGTTTTGTCCTGTACCTGTCAGTTTATGGTATGAATGTGGGGTTTTGTCCAGTACCTGTCAGTTTCTGGTATGTGAGTGCGGTTTTGTCCTGTACCTGTCAGTTTCTGGTATGTGAGTGGGGTTCTGTCCTTTACCTGTCAGTTTATGGTATGTCAGTGGGGTTTTGTCCTGTACCTGTCAGTTTCTGGTATGTGAGTGGGGTTTTGTCCTGTATCTGTCAGTTTCTGGTATGTGAGTGCGGTTTTGTCACTGACCTCATCTCCTCTGGAGATCTTCCCCCTGCTGCCACAAACCTCATAGTTCCCCAACCCCGCACAGCCCGCTTCTACCTCCTTCCCAAGATCCACAAACAGGACTGCCCTGGTAGACCCATCGTTTCAGCCTGTTCTTGCCCTACAGAACTTATCTCTTCCTATCTTGACTCTATCTTTTCTCCCCTTGTCCAGTCTCTTCCCACCTACATCCGCGACTCTTCAGATGCCCTCCGCCACTTTAACAGTTTCCAGTTTCCTGGCCCCAACCGCTTCCTTTTCACCATGGACGTACAATCCCTCTACACCTCCATCCCCCACCCGGATGGCCTGAGGGCGCTCCGCTTCTTCCTTGAACAGAGGCCCGACCAGTCCCCATCCACCACGACCCTCCTCCGCCTGGCTGAACTTGTTCTCACATTGAACAACTTCTCCTTTAACTCCACTCATTTCCTCCAAATCAAAGGTGTTGCCATGGGTACCCGCATGGGTCCTAGCTATGCCTGCCTTTTCGTGGGCTATGTGGAATAATCTTTGTTCCAGTCCTACTCGGGTCCCCTCCCTCACCTCTTTTTCCGATACATTGATGACTGTATCGGTGCCGTTTCCTGCTCTCGCCCCGAACTTGACAATTTCATTCACTTTGCCTCCAATTTCCACCCTTCCCTCACCTTCACATGGTCCATCTCGGACTCTTCCCTTCCCTTCCTCGACTTCTCTGTCTCCATCTCTGGGGATAGGTTATCGACCAATATTTACTACAAGCCCACTGACTCCCACAGCTACCTGGACTACACTTCCTCCCACCCCGCTTCCTGTAAGGACTCTATTCCATTCTCCCAGTTTCTCCGCCTCCGCCGTATCTGCTCCGACGACGCCACCTTCCACACCAGTGCTTCAGACATGTCTTCCTTTTTCCGCAACCGAGGATTCCCCTCCACTGTGGTTGACACTGCCCTCGACCGTGTCAGTTCTATCTCCCGCACTTCTGCCCTCACCCCTGCCCCTCCCTCCCGGAACCACGATAGGGTTCCCCTTGTCCTCACCTTTCACCCCACCAGCCTCCACATTCAACGGATCATCCTCCGGCATTTCCGCTACCTCCAAAGTGATCCCACCACCAAACGTATCTTCCCCTCCCCTCCCCTTTCAGCATTCCGCAGGGACCGCTCCCTCCGAGACACCCTAGTCCACTCCTCTTATCACCCCAAACAGCCCTTCCTCTTCGCCTGGCACCTTCCCGTGCAAGTGGAGGAGATGTAACACCTGCCCCTATACCTCCCCCCTTCCCACTGTCCAGGGCCCCAAACACCCCTTCCAGGTGAAACAGCGATTTACTTGTACTTCTTGCAATCTAGTATACTGTATTCGCTGCTCACGATGCGGTCTCCTCTACATTGGGGAGACCAAACGCAGATTGGGTGACCGCTTTGCGGAACACCTCCGTTCAGTCCGTAAGGGTGACCCCGAGCTTCCGGTCGCCTGTCATTTTAATTCACAATTCACAATTCACAATTCAAATCGCTTTATTGGCATGATAAGTTACATCTTATGTTGCCAAAGCATCAAAATACATTTATGGTTTAGCACATAAATGCAGTTCTATTCATACAGTGTATAAACAGGTATATCCCTGAGTGTATAAATATGCATTCGCATTGTTTATATATATTCTTTTCTTAGTTTACTGGTTGTCCCTCTGTTCATGGCAAGCTGTAACATAGTGTGCCGCCAGTGTTACACAGCTTCTCTCCTCTCCCAGTAGGAATGGGAGTTTTTGGTTGTCATTCAGATTTCTGAAATCAGGGCATATTTGTGAGAATTTTTGGTAGAAATTCTCCCTGATGCCCTGATATTTTCCGCAGGCTGTGAGGAAGTGCATCTCTGTCTCCACTACTCCCTGACTGCAGTGAGAGCATATCCTGTCTTCTCTTGGCAGCCTGGTCTGCCTGTGTCTGCCTTTTTCGATCGCTAGGCTATGTTCGCTAAGTCTGTACCTTGTCAAGGTTCTTCTCAGTTTGTTATCCTTTACCATGGTCAGGTAATCAGCTATGTTGTATTGTCTGTTTAGGGCCAAGTAGCAATTGAGTTTGCTTTGGGTTTTTGTTGTTTCTGCCCAATATGTCAGATATTTTTCCTTTTGCTTAGCGACGATTGTGTTGGGTCGAATTCTTTGTGTTACCCTGTCACTGTCCTGGGGCTGGTTATTGTTAGTATTGTTAGTAGTTACTTCACTGAGTCCCAGGACTAGTTGACTGAGGGTATTCTTCTTTATGGTCAGCTCTTGGCATTTCAGGGCGTCGTAGTGATAGCATTGGGGATTGCTCATTTGTAGGTGATTCCAAAATTTGGTGGCTCTTTTTTGGATAGTGATTATTAATGGATATTGGCCTAGTTCCGCCCTGCATGCATTGTTTACTGTTTTCCTTTGAGTCCGGAGGATACTTTTACAGAATTCTGCATGTAGGGTCTCAATTGGGTGTTTGTCCCATTTTGCAAATTCTTGTTGAGTTAGCGGTCCCCATACCTCACTGCCATAGAGTGCAATTGGTTCAATTACTGATTTGAAAATTTTGAGCCAAATGCTAATTGGGATTTCTATTTGGATTGATTTTTTGATGGCATAGAAAGCCCTTCTTGCTTTCTCTTTCAGTTCATTCACAGCCAGTTTGAAGTTTCCCGTAGAACTGATTTTTAAGCCCAAGTATGTGTAGTTAGTGGTTTGTTCAATTTTGGTTGTTCCTACTGTGAAATTTATTTTGGGTCCCTGATGTTTGGATCTTTGCTGGAACACAAGGACTTTGGTTTTTTGGGGATTTATTGTCAGGGCCCAAGTCTGGCAGTACGACTCCAGCAGGTCCAGGTTCTGCTGTAGCCCCTCTTTAGTTGGTGACAGCAGAACCAGGTCATCTGCATAGAGGAGGAATTTAACCTTGGATTCATATAGGGTGAGGCCGGGTGCTGTAGATTGTTCAAGTAGTTTTGCCAATCCATTTATGTAAATATTAAAGAGTGTCGGTGAGATTGGCGAGCCCTGCGTCACCCCCCGCCCCTGTGGGAAGTATTTTGTTTGTTTGTCTCCAATTTTAACTGCACATTTGTTGTTTGTATACATTGATTTAATTACATCATATGTTTTCCCTCCTACCCCGCTTTCGATAAGTTTCAGGAATAAACCGTCATGCCAGATGGAGTCGAAAGCCTTCTGGAAATCTACAAAGCATGCGTAGATTTTGCTTTTGTTATGGTGAACGTGTTTGTCAATTAGGGTCTGTAGGGTGAAGATATGATCGGATGTTCTATAGTTTGGCAGGAATCCAATTTGGCTTTTACTCAAGACATTGTGCTCCTCAAGGAAGTTTATAAGTCTTTTGTTTATGATGCTACAGAATACCTTCCCCAGGTTACTGTTTACACAGATGCCTCGATAGTTGTTTGGGTCGATTTTGTCCCCACTTTTGTATATGGGCGTTATGAGTCCTTTGTTCCAGATATCAGGGAAATAACCGACACTCAGAACCAAGTTGAAGAGTTTTAGGATAGCCAGTTTCATTTTGTTGTCTGTGTATTTAATCATCTCGTTTAGTATGCCGTCTGTCCCGCAGGCTTTTCCTGGTCGCAGGTCCTGGAGTTTTTCAAGAAGTTCTTTTTCTGTTATTATGGCGTCTAGCGGGTTTTGGTTATCTTTTATGGCTATTTCTAGCTTTTCCAGTTTTTTGCATATTTGGTGTTGCTCTGGTCTTAGTGTGTTTTTCTGGTATAATTTTTCAAAGTGGTTTACCCATGTGTCCCCATTTTGAATGGCCAAATCGTCGTGTTGTTTTTTGTGTAGTGTTTTCAAGTTTTCCCAGAAACAATTGGAATCAATGGATTCCTCCATGGGGCTGAGTGTATTCTTAATATATTGCTCTTTTTTGGTTCTGAGTGTGTTTCTGTATTGTGTTAGTGTCTGACAATAAGTAAGGCGTAGTTCCTCGTTTTCTGGATGTCTGTGTTTTTGGTTTGATATTTTTCTAAGTTTTTTCCTCATGTTATGGCAATCTCGGTCAAACCATTTTTCATCGTTTTTTGTTTTGGGTTTGTTCTTGCGAGCTTTCAAGTTTGCATTTGTTGCCAAATTATCAAAAATATTGTTTAGTTTACTAACTGCCCGGTTTACGCCTTCTTTATTGTGAGTGTATATGTTATCCAGAAAGGTGTCTAAGAGAGCTTGAGTTGATGCATTGCTAATTGTTTTCTGGTATTTTTCCGTGTCGTTTTTGGCCCATCTGTACGATTTTTAGGTGTTGTACAGTTTACTGGGTTGTGTTTCTATGTTGTTTGTTTCTGTCTTTTTGAGGAACATAGTAATTTGACTGTGATCTGACAGTGTTGTTTGTGGTTTGACTGTGAATGCTCTGAAAGAGGATGGGTCTAAGTCTGTAATCATATAGTCTACTGTGCTGCAGCCAAGAGGTGAGCAATAGGTCGATCTTCCTAGGAGGTCTCCTATGAACCTACCATTGACAATGTACAGACCCAGGTTTCGACAGAGCTGTAGTAGCTGTTTTCCGTTGGTATTTGACTGCTTGTCGCAGTTATGCCTGTATGGAAGGGAAGGGATGTCAAAGTGGTTATTCCCGAAAACGTAATTGTTTCCCTGATTATTGGTGAAGTCTGGTTCTTCGCCCGTTCTTGAATTGAGGTCCCCACAGATCAACACGTTCCCCTGGGCCTGGTATTGGATAATTTCCCCCTCCATGTTGGAGAAGGTGTCCTCTTTAAAGTACGGGGAATCGATTGGAGGGATATAAAGTGCGCAAATGTAAACATCTTGGGTGTTTGAGATAATCTCCCTCTCAAGTTTGAGCCACATATGGTTTTCGCCCTTTTTTATAAATTTGATGTAATTCTTAAGTTCTGTTTTAAACCAGATCAGTATGCCTCCGGAGTCTCTGCCTTGGGTTACACTTGGTAATTTATTGGAGGGGACCACCAGCTCAGTGTACCCTTGGGGACAGCCAGTGTGTCCTTTTCCTTTATACCAAGTTTCCTGTAAAATGATAATATCTAGGTCTTTAGTTTCATCTATGAACTCTGGGGTCCTACTTTTCACTTCTCGCACTGAAGAGCGTAGACCTTGGATATTCCAGGTCGAAATATATAAGGATTTCATGTTAAGTTTGATCTTTTACTATGATAGGTTAAAGAGTGGTACGTGTTTGTCGTGTCTAAGTGTGGGAAAAAAAAGATCACTTCAGTTGTCTATAAAAGTTAATACAATTTGGTTACAGTTCTTTCTATTAATTAGTCCTTGATCCATAAGGCGGAAGTAGATGCTGCCGCACATCTGCTTATTGTCTCTTAATGGATTGTTTCTGTCTGAGGTATTGCGTACGTCCTGTGCATCTCTCCCTCTGTCTGGCTGGGAGCGGTCCTATTCCCCTGTGGGACAGGAGTGGTGCAGGTCTGATATTGTTGTTTTGCATGGGGATCCTCTCTGGTCTCGGTTGGTGTGTTGGTGGTCCTTGTAGTGTTCCTGATATGTACCCCGCTGATCTCTGGTGGTCGGGGGGGGGGTCCTCTTGGAGTCTGGGTATAGACCCGGTTAAAAGCGACGTCCTTCAGGGCTTTAGCAAAGATCGATATTCTTTGCCTTTGGATGTGGACGTGGTCGTAAAGACATTCCTCATCGAGGGTGGGGTGTTGGGCCAGGTGTACGTTGTGGTTTGATTCGCAGTCTCTTGCTATGCTGGCATTTATCTCATGAATTGTGTTGTTGTTGAAGTCTGTTCTCGGCAATATTGTGGAAACAGTGATTCTAGTGTTTGGAAATGTACTGCTTGCCTTCCTAATCATTGCTCTGAGCGATGTTGCTACTTCTTTCTGTTGGGTCTTTAGGTCATTTGTGCCCGTGTGTATTATTATGTGTTGGGGGGAGCCTAATCTGGCTTTGGCCAGCCATCCCATGGCTCTGTTTGTTGTTGGGCACCAGATCTTTTCTACTTTACTTCTAGGGAATAGCTTTTTCTCCCATAGAAATTTCCCATTTGAGTCTGAGTATTATGACGTCAGCCTTGTTTGTGTTTACTGTCTGGTGGCTTTCGCTTGGACTCATAGTGTGTGTGCTGGGCTGGGGTGTCTGGTGTGTGCGTACCTCTTGTGAGCGGCTCGCTTGTGGTTCCACGGTGGTGGGGGAAGATTGCAAATCAGTATGCTGGTCGGTCTGTGTGGCACCCCTTGTATTGTGTGTCTGTTGCTTTTGTTCCGTGTGGGAGTGCAGCCGTTCCGTCCGGCTCTGTCTTTTCTTATCTCTAGCCTCTGGTTGCTGGTCTAATGGTGTTATCTCTCCTCTATGGCTCTCTTCTTTTTCCTGCAGCTCTTTCACCTGATTCCTAAGTAGATTCACCTGGTTCTCAAGTAGCTTCAGCTCTCTCTTGTGTCTCTCCCTCTCCTGATTTTGATCGTCATTCATTTTGAGGAACTCCTCTCTAAGTTTAACCATCTCTATCTCTAATTGATTAAATTTATCTTTTGGTTGTATCTGGCTGTGTGATCCCGGGGTATGTGTCTGGTCGGCCCTGGAAGGCTCACTCACTTCCTGGCTAGGCTGGTCGGCCCTGGAGGGCTCACTCACTTCCTGGCTATGCTGCTCTTCTCTTGGTGAGCTGGGAATGGTAGGGGGACTATGTGTGGCTTCCTCCCTGGTAGTTATGCTGGGGTTTGTCAGTTGTATCGTGTGGCTGTGGTTCCCCGGGGTTAGTGTCTGGTTTGAACTGTGTGGCTCGTTCACCTCCTGACCAGGCAGATTTTCTCCTGGTAAGTTGTCAATGTTGGGGGGAGTGCGGGCCACTCTGGGGCTGTTCCTTCCCCCCTTAGTTAATCTTTTCAGTGTCCTGAAGGCCGTTGCAAATTTGTCGAGGTTGCCTTGCACTAATATTGTTCCGGTATTGTACGCGTTGACCGTCGTGGTTGAACTGTCTCGTGTGTTAATTTTCATTATGGACCCATTTGCGGTATTTTCTAGCTTAACATTGGTATATTGTGATTTTATTGCTGTGATCCAAGCCGCTGGCTGATCTGAGTAGAAAATGAGGTTACTTTTTGTCCCATTGTTGTAACAGTCAGCAAAAAGTGTTTCTGGTTTTTCTCTCATCTGCTCATGCTTGATCGCTTTTATAGCTTTTTTTGCGGTGTTGGGGGGAATCTGGAAGCGGGGCTGTTGTGGATCTTCTGATTCGCTCATTTTTGGTAAAGTATTGTTGATCTTAGAATAAGCTTTTCTGGGGCCCCGGGTTTGGTGTTTCCCTCTCCCTGTTCGCGAACTTTCCCGGTCCCCCTCTCCGACCCCGTGGTCCCTGGGCCTCGGCTTCTGGGTTCACCCTTCTCAGGTCTGGGTCTGTGAGCCGCTGTTTCCCGGTGCCTTCGGGCTGTTCCCCTCCCCCTCAGAGGTCTCTGTGCCTCTGTCTCGGCCTGGCTCCTCGGGCCTTTCCCTGGCTTCAGTCTCCCTCCCTGGGCCCTGTACTCACAGTCTTGGTTTGCTTCTGGAAGCCTTCTGGTTGCTCCCCTTCTCCTCAGAGGTCTCTGGGCCTGGCTCCTCGGGCCTTTCCCGGGCTTTCTATCCCAGCCGCCGCTCGGGCTGTGCCTCGTTCGCCGTTTGGGTGCTGGACTGCGGTCGTCGCTCGGGTGCTGGACTGCGGCCGTCGCGCGGGTGCTGGACTGCAGTCGTCGCTCGGGTGCTGGACTGCGGCCGCCGATCGGGCCGTGTCTCGTTCGCCGCTCGGGCTCCCCGAGTCACCTCATTCCGGCTGCCGCTGCATCTCCGTGCGGCCTCCCCGATTCGCCTCGTTTCCCGAAGCGGCCTCCCCGAGTCTCCTCGCTCCGGCTGCCACTGCGTCTCCGTGCGGCCTTCGCCGAGTCACCGCGCCTCGGTTCCCGATGCGGCCGAGTCACCTCGCTTCTGCTGCTGCTGTGGCCCCGTGCGGCCGCTGTTCTTTGGTTTGTATATTTTTTTTCCCTTATTTCTTTTTTTTCTTTGGCTTTTTTTTTCTAATTTCCTCTGGTTTTTTTTTTTTCCTTTGGTGGTCTCTTTGGTGGTCTTTTCCTTCCTTACTTAATCTAGACTAAACTAAACTTAAACTTAACTAAACAAAACTAAACTAACTTAACTAGAACTAAATTTAACTTTAAAACCTTTTAAAACTTGAAATGAACCTTTTTTTCCCCACTTTAAACACTAAAAACACTAAAAATTCAGCAGCCCATCTTCAGCGTGTGTATTCACTCTGTCTGGCTGTCACCACTCCATTCCCACTCGGACCTCACCGTCCTTGGCCTCTTGTATTGTTCCACGGAAGCTCAACGTAAACTCGAGGAACAGCACCTCATCTTCCGATTAGGCAGCCTGCAGCCTTCCGGACTCAATATCGAGTTCAACAATTTCAGATCATAAGCTCGGCCCCCATTTCATTTTCTCTTGTAATTGTTCCACTCCTTTTCCCCCCACCCCCCCTTTCCTTTTGTTTCTCTCTCACACCTGGCAGCTATCTCTTGCCCTGCCAGTACACTTTACACCTAATCCCAGCCTATTACTATCTCGTCTAGCTTCTAATCTCTTTTACTTCTTTTGCTTCTTTTATTCTTTTGTCCGATCGCAGCCCTGCCTCCGATCTAGTTTCTTTTCTTTTCAGTTTTGAAGAAGGGTCCAACCCGAAACGTCAACTCAAATTTCTCTCCACGGATGTTGCCTGACCTGCTGAGTTTTTCCAGCATTTTCTGTTGTTATTTTGTCCTGTACCTGTCAGTTTCTGGTATGTGAGTGGGGTTTTGTCCTGTACCTGTCAGTTTCTGGTATGTGAGTGGGGTTTTGCCCTGTACCTGTCAGTTTCTGGTATGTCAGTGGGGTTTTGCCTGTACCTGTCAGTTTCTGGTATGTGAGTGGGGTTTTGTCCTGTACCTGTCAGTTTCTGGTATGTCAGTGGAGTTTTGTCCAGTACCTGTCAGTTTCTGGCATGTGACTGGGGTTTTGTCCTGTACCTGTCAGTTTCTGGTATGTGAGTGGGGTTTTGTCCTGTACCTGTCAGTTTCTGGTATGTGAGTGGGGTTTTGTCCTGTACCTTTCAGTTTCTGGTATGTGAGTGGGGTTTTGTCCTGTACCTGTCAGTTTCTGGTATGTGACTGAGGTTTTGTCCTGTACCTGTCAGTTTCTGGTGTGTGAGTGAGGTTTTGTCCTGTACCTGTCAGTTTCTGCTATGTGAGTGGGGTTTTGACCTGTGCCTGTCAGTTTCTGGTATGTGAGTGGGGTTTTGTCCTGTACCTGTCAGTTTCTGGTATGTGAGTGGGGTTTTGTCCTGTACCTGTCAGTTTCTGGTATGTGAGTGGGGTTTTGTCCTGTACCTGTCAGTTTCTGGTATGTGAGTGGGGTTTTGTCCTGTACCTGTCAGCTTCTGGTATGTGAGTGGGGTTTTCTCCTGTACCTGTCAGTTTCTGGTATGTGAGTGGGGTTTTGTCCTGTATCTATCCGTTCCTTGTATGTGAGTGTGGGTTTAATACTGTACCTGTCGGTTTCTGGTATAATAGTGTGAATTTTAAGTGGTTGTGGGGTTTAATCTGTCCCCGTCAGTTTCTGGTACTGTATATGAGTGGGGTTTAGCCTGTCCCTTTCAATTTCTGATATGTGAGTGGGGTTTTATACTGTACCTATCAGTTTCTGGTATGTGAGTGCGGTTTTGTCCTGTACCTGTCAGTTTATGGTATGAATGTGAGGTTTTGTCCTGTACCTGTCAGTTTCTGGTATGTGAGTGCGGTTTTGTCCTGTACCTGTCATTTTCTGGTATGTGAGTGGGGTTTTGTCCTTTACCTGTCAGTTTCTGGTATGTGAGTGGGGTTTTGTCCTGTATCTATCAGTTTCTGGTATGTGAGTGGGGTTTTGTCCTATTCCTGTCAGTTTATGGTATGTGAGTGGGGTTTTGTCCTGTACCTGTCAGTTTCTGGTATGTGAGTGGGGTTTTGCCCTGTACCTGTCAGTTTCTGGTATGTCAGTGGGGTTTTGTCCTGGACCAGTCAGTTTCTGGTATGTGAGTGGGGTTTTGTCCTGTACCTTTCAGTTTCTGGTATGTGAGTGGGGTTTTGTCCTGTACCTGTCAGTTTCTGGTATGTGACTGAGGTTTTGTCCTGTACCTGTCAGTTTCTGCTATGTGAGTGGGGTTTTGACCTGTGCCTGTCAGTTTCTGTTATGTGAGTGGGGTTTTGTCCTGTATCTGTCAGTTTCTGGTATGTGAGTGGGGTTTTGTCCTGTACCTGTCAGTTTCTGGTATGTGAGTGGGGTTTTGTCCTGTACCTGTCAGTTTCTGGTATGTGAGTGGGGTTTTGTCCTGTACCTGTCAGTTTCTGGTATGTGAGTGGGGTTTTGTCCTGTACCTGTCAGCTTCTTGTATGAATGTGGGGATTTGTCCTGTACCTGTCAGTTTCTGGTATGTGAGTGGGGTTTTCTCCTGTACCTGTCAGTTTCTGGTATGTGAGTGGGGTTTTGTCCTGTATCTATCCGTTCCTTGTATGTGAGTGTGGGTTTAATACTGTACCTGTCGGTTTCTGGTATAATAGTGTGAATTTTAAGTGGTTGTGGGGTTTAATCTGTCCCCGTCAGTTTCTGGTACTGTATATGAGTGGGGTTTAGCCTGTCCCTTTCAATTTCTGATATGTGAGTGGGGTTTTATACTGTACCTATCAGTTTCTGGTATGTGAGTGCGGTTTTGTCCTGTACCTGTCAGTTTATGGTATGAATGTGAGGTTTTGTCCTGTACCTGTCAGTTTCTGGTATGTGAGTGCGGTTTTGTCCTGTACCTGTCATTTTCTGGTATGTGAGTGGGGTTTTGTCCTTTACCTGTCAGTTTATGGTATGTGTGTGGGGTTTTGTCCTGTACCTGTCAATTTCTGGTATGTGAGTGGGGTTTTGTCCTGTATCTATCAGTTTCTGGTATGTGAGTGGGGTTTTGTCCTATTCCTGCCAGTTTATGGTATATGAGTGGGGTTTTGTCCTGTACCTGTCAGTTTCTGGTATGTGAGTGGGGTTTTGTCCTATTCCTGTCAGTTTATGGTATGTGAGTGGGGTTTTGTCCTGTACCTGTCAGTTTCTGGTATGTGAGTGGGGTTTTGCCCTGTACCTGTCAGTTTCTGGTATGTCAGTGGGGTTTTGTCCTGGACCAGTCAGTTTCTGGTATGTGAGTGGGGTTTTGTCCTGTACCTTTCAGTTTCTGGTATGTGAGTGGGGTTTTGTCCTGTACCTGTCAGTTTCTGGTATGTGACTGAGGTTTTGTCCTGTACCTGTCAGTTTCTGGTGTGTGAGTGGGGTTTTGTCCTGTACCTGTCAGTTTCTGCTATGTGAGTGGGGTTTTGACCTGTGCCTGTCAGTTTCTGTTATGTGAGTGGGGTTTTGTCCTGTATCTGTCAGTTTCTGGTATGTGAGTGGGGTTTTGTCCTGTACCTGTCAGTTTCTGGTATGTGAGTGGGGTTTTGTCCTGTACCTGTCAGTTTCTGGTATGTGAGTGGGGTTTTGTCCTGTACCTGTCAGTTTCTGGTATGTGAGTGGGGTTTTGTCCTGTACCTGTCAGTTTCTGGTATGTGAGTGGGGTTTTGTCCTGTACCTGTCAGCTTCTGGTATGAATGTGGGGATTTGTCCTGTACCTGTCAGTTTCTGGTATGTGAGTGGGGTTTTCTCCTGTACCTGTCAGTTTCTGGTATGTGAGTGGGGTTTTGTCCTGTATCTATCCGTTCCTTGTATGTGAGTGTGGGTTTAATACTGTACCTGTCGGTTTCTGGTATAATAGTGTGAATTTTAAGTGGTTGTGGGGTTTAATCTGCCCCGTCAGTTTCTGGTACTGTATATGAGTGGGGTTTAGCCTGTCCCTTTCAATTTCTGATATGTGAGTGGGGTTTTATACTGTACCTATCAGTTTCTGGTATGTGAGTGCGGTTTTGTCCTGTACCTGTCAGTTTATGGTATGAATGTGAGGTTTTGTCCTGTACCTGTCAGTTTCTGGTATGTGAGTGCGGTTTTGTCCTGTACCTGTCATTTTCTGGTATGTGAGTGGGGTTTTGTCCTGTACCTGTCAGTTTCTGGTATGTGAGTGGGGTTTTGTCCTGTACCTATCAGTTTCTGGTATGTGAGTGGGGTTTTGTCCTATTCCTGTCAGTTTATGGTATATGAGTGGGGTTTTGTCCTGTCCCTGTCAGTTTCTGGTATGTGAGTGGGGTTTTGCCCTGTACCTGTCAGTTTCTGGTATGTCAGTGGGGTTTTGTCCTGGACCAGTCAGTTTCTGGTATGTGAGTGGGGTTTTGTCCTGTACCTTTCAGTTTCTGGTATGTGAGTGGGGTTTTGTCCTGTACCTGTCAGTTTCTGGTATGTGACTGAGGTTTTGTCCTGTACCTGTCAGTTTCTGGTGTGTGAGTGGGGTTTTGTCCTGTACCTGTCAGTTTCTGCTATGTGAGTGGGGTTTTGACCTGTGCCTGTCAGTTTCTGGTATGTGAGTGGGGTTTTGTCCTGTACCTGTCAGTTTCTGGTATGTGAGTGGGGTTTTGTCCTGTATCTGTCAGTTTCTGGTATGTGAGTGGGGTTTTGTACTGTACCTGTCAGTTTCTGGTATGTGAGTGGGGTTTTGTCCTGTACCTGTCAGCTTCTGGTATGAATGTGGGGATTTGTCCTGTACCTGTCAGTTTCTGGTATGTGAGTGGGGTTTTGTCCTGTACCTGTCAGTTTCTGGTATGTGAGTGGGGTTTTGTCCTGTATCTATCCATTCCTTGTATGTGAGTGTGGGTTTAATACTGTACCTGTCGGTTTCTGGTATAATAGTGTGAATTTTAAGTGGTTGTGGGGTTTAATCTGTCCCCGTCAGTTTCTGGTACTGTATATGAGTGGGGTTTAGCCTGTCCCTTTCAATTTCTGATATGTGAGTGGGGTTTTATACTGTACCTATCAGTTTCTGGTATGTGAGTGCGGTTTTGTCCTGTACCTGTCAGTTTATGGTATGAATGTGAGGTTTTGTCCTGTACCTGTCAGTTTCTGGTATGGTGCACGGTGGCATAGTGGTTAGCACTGTTGCCTCACAGCGCCAGAGACCCGGGTTCGAATCCAGCATCGGGCGACTGTCTGTGTGGAGTTTGCACATTCTCCCCGTGTTTGCGTGGGTTTCCTCCGGGTGCTCCGGATTCCTCCCACAGTCCAAAGATGTGCGAGTTAGGTTGATTGGCTATGATAAATTGACCCTTAGTGTTAGGGGGATTAAATACGTGGGGTTACAGGGATAGGGTGGGATATGTGTTGGTGTAGGGGTTACGGGGATCGGGTGGGACATGTGTCGGTGCAGGCTCGATGGGCTGAGATGGCCTCTATCTGCACTGTGGGGTTTCTGTGATTCTGTGAGTGCGGTTTTGTCCTATACCTGTCAGTTTATGGTATGAATGTGGGGTTTTGTCCTGTACCTGTGAGTGCGGTTTTGTCCTGTACCTGTCAGTTTCTGGTATGTGAGTGGGGCTTTGTCCTTTACCTGTCAGTTTATGGTATGTGTGTGGGGTTTTGTCCTGTACCTGTCAGTTTCTGGTATGTGAGTGGGGTTTTGTCCTGTATCTATCAGTTTCTGGTATGTGAGTGGGGTTTTGTCCTATTCCTGTCAGTTTATGGTATGTGAGTGGGGTTTTGTCCTGTACCTGTCAGTTTCCGGTATGTGAGTGGGGTTTTGTCCTGTACCTGTCAGTTTCTGGTATGTGAGTGGGGTTTTGTCCTGTACCTGTCAGTTTCTGGTATGTGACTGGGGTTTTGTCCTTTACCTGTCAGTTTCTGGTGTGTGAGTGGGGTTTTGTCCTGTACCTGTCAGTTTCTGGTATGTTGATGGGGTTTTGTCCAGTAACTGTTAGTTTCTGGTGTCTGAGTGGGGATTTGTCCTGTACCTGTCAGTTTATGGTATGAATGTGGGGTTTTGTCCTGTACCTGTCAGTTTCTGGTATGTGAGTGCGGTTTTGTCCTGAACCTGTCAGTTTCTGGTATGTCAGTGGAGTTTTGTCCAGTACCTGTCAGTTTCTGGCATGTGACTGGGGTTTTGTCCTGTACCTGTCAGTTTCTGGTATGTGAGTGGGGTTTTGTCCTGTACCTGTCAGTTTCTGGTATGTGAGTGGAGTTTTGTCCTGTACCTGTCAGTTTCCGGTATGTGAGTGGGGTTTTGTCCTGTACCTGTCAGTTTCTGGCATGTGAGTGGGGTTTTGTCCTGTACCTGTCAGTTTCTGGTATGTGACTGAGGTTTTGTCCTGTACCTGTCAGTTTCTCGTGTGTGAGTGCGGTTTTGTCCTGTACCTGTCAGTTTCTGCTATGTGAGTGGGGTTTTGACCTGTGCCTGTCAGTTTCTGGTATGTGAGTGGGGTTTTGTCCTGTACCTGTCAGTTTCTGGTATGTGAGTGGGGTTTTGTCCTGTACCTGTCAGTTTCTGGTATGTGAGTGGGGTTTTGTCCTGTACCTGTCAGTTTCCGGTATGTGAGTGGAGTTTTGTCCAGTACCTGTCAGTTTCTGGTATGTGACTGGGGTTTTGTCCTGTACCTGTCAGTTTCTGGTATGTGAGTGGGGTTTTGTCCTGTACCTGTCAGTTTCTGGTATGTGAGTGGAGTTTTGTCCTGTACCTGTCAGTTTCTGGTATGTGAGTGGTGTTTTGTCCTGGACCTGTCAGTTTCTGGTACGTGAGTGGGGTTTTGTCCTGTACCTTTCAGTTTCTGGTATGTGAGTGGGGTTTTGTCCTGTACCTGTCAGTTTCTGGTATGTGAGTGGGGTTTTGTCCTGTACCTGTCAGTTTCCGGTATGTGAGTGGGGTGTTGTCCTGTCCCTGTCAGTTTCTGGTATGTGAGTGGGGTTTTGTCCTGTACCTGTCAGTTTCTGGTATGTGAGTGGGGTTTTGTCCTGTACCTGTCAGTTTCTGGTATGTGACTGAGGTTTTGTCCTGTACCTGTCAGTTTCTGGTGTGTGAGTGGGGTTTTGTCCTGTACCTGTCAGTTTCTGCTATGTGAGTGGGGTTTTGACCTGTGCTGTCAGTTTCTGGTATGTGAGTGGGGTTTTGTCCTGTACCTGTCAGTTTCTGGTATGTGAGTGGGGTTTTGTCCTGTACCTGTCAGTTTCTGGTATGTGAGTGGGGTTTTGTCCTGTACCTGTCAGTTTCTGGTATGTGAGTGGGGTTTTGTCCTGTACCTGTCAGCTTCTGGTATGTGAGTGTGGGTTTAATACTGTACCTGTCGGTTTCTGGTATAATAGTGTGAATTTTAAGTGGTTGTGGGGTTTAATCTGTCCCCGTCAGTTTCTGGTACTGTATATGAGTGGGGTTTAGCCTGTCCCTTTCAATTTCTGATATGTGAGTGGGGTTTTATACTGTGCCTATCAGTTTCTGGTATGTGAGTGCGGTTTTGTCCTGTACCTGTCAGTTTATGGTATGAATGTGAGGTTTTGTCCTGTACCTGTCAGTTCTGGTATGTGAGTGCGGTTTCGTCCTGTACCTGTCAGTTTATGGTGTGAATGTGGGGTTTTGTCCTGTATCTATCAGTTTCTGGTATGTAGTGGGGTTTTGTCCTATTCCTGTCATTTATGGTATGTGAGTGGGGTTTTGTCCTGTACCTGTCAGTTTCTGGTATGTGAGTGGGGTTTTGCCCTGTACCTGTCAGTTTCTGGTATGTCAGTGGGGTTTTGCCTGTACCTGTCAGTTTCTGGTATGTGAGTGGGGCTTTGTCATGTACCTGTCAGTTACTGTATGTGAGTGGTGTTTTATCCTGTACCTTGAGTTTCTGGTACGTGAGTGGAGTTTTGTCCTGTACCTGTCAGTTTCTGGTATGTGAGTGGGGTTTTGTCCTGTACCTGTCAGTTTCTGGTGTGTGAGTGGGGTTTTGTCCTGTACCTGTCAGTTTCTGGTATGTGAGTGGGGTTTATCCTGTACCTGTCAGTTCCTGGTATGTGAGTGGGGTTCATCCAGTACCTGTCAGTTCCTGGTATGTGAGTGGGTTTCTATCCAGTACCTGTCAGTTTCTGATATGTGAGTGGGGATTTCTCCTGTCCCTGTCAGTTTCTGGTATGTGAGTGAGGTTTTGTCCTGTACCCGTCAGTTTCTGGTATGTGAGTGGGGTTCCATCCTGTACCTGTCAGTTCTGGTATGTGAGTGGGTTCTATCCAGTACCTGTCAGTTTCTGATATGTGAGTGGGGATTTCTCCTGTCCCTGTCAGTTTCTGGTCTGTGAGTGAGGTTTTGTCCTGTACCTGTCAGTTTCTGGTATGTGAGTGGGGTTCTATCCTGTACTGTCAGTTCCTGGTATGTGAGTGGGGTTCTATCCAGTACCTGTCAGTTTCTGATATGTGAGTGGGGATTTCTCTTGTACCTGTCAGTTTTGGTATGTGAGTGAGGTTTTGTCCTGTACCTGTCAGTTTCTGGTATGTGAGTGGGGTTTTGTCCTGTACCTGTCAGTTTCTAGCAGATGACTGGGGTTCTATCCTGTACCTGTCAGTTCCTGGTATGTGAGTGGGGTTCTATCCAGAACCTGTCAGTTTCTGATATGTGAGTGCGGTTTTGTCCTGTACCTGTCAGTTTCTGGTATGTGAGTGGGGTTTTGTCCAGTACCTGTCAGGTTTGTGGTGTGTGAGTGGGGGTTTGTCCTGTACCTGTCAGTTTCTGGTATGTGAGTGGCGTTTTGTCCTGTACCTGTCAGTTTCTGGTATGTGAGTGGGGTTTGTCCTGGACCAGTCAGTTTCTGGTATGTGATTCGGGTTTTGTCCTGTACCTGTCAGTTTCTGGTATGTGAGTGGGGTTTTGTCCTGTACCTGTCAGTTTCTGGTATGTGAGTGGGGTTTTGTCCTGTACCTGTCAGTTTCTGGTATGTGAGTGGGGGTTTGTCCTGTACCTGTCAGTTTCTGGTATGTGAGTGGGGTTCTATCCAGTACCTGTCAGTTTCTGATATGTGAGTGGGGATTTCTCCT